>NC_056585.1:15169928-15422428 GCF_018340385.1 Cyprinus carpio | reverse complement strand
TCACTTACCTGGCTTGTTGACTTTTTTTTTTTTGTTGCCTTGTTTTCGGATAGGACAGTAGAGACAGACAGGAAAATGGGGGAATGAGGTCGGGAAATGATTCAGGCTGGATTCGAACCTAAGTCCCCGACAGCTCTGATATGATTAGGCCATCAGTCCTGTAATAAAACACAAACCGAAACTACAATTAATAAATGGATATTTTAACTGGAATGCTAAAATCATACATACCTGATCACTCACGCACTGATCATTCAGAGCCATCCTTGCAGACCATCAGTATTGTTATAAAGAAGGACAAACAGATAAACATCATGCCAAACCTCAGATTTTACAATACAACACATTAAATAAGCTGTCACAAATTTATAATGTTGCTGCTCCAGTTTGTCAGCTTTGATCATTATTATTTTCTTGAGAAAAACCATCCATATGTCAATGTTAAGATACATTTATTTTTAGGCATCAGTTTTCCGTGTAAGAAACTTAAAGTTATTTTTTATGTTTTATTGGTTAAATCAGATCACCACCAGAGGTCATTACCGCGCCACTAATGGTCTGACAAATGATCAACTTTTGGCTAGTTCACAAATATCAAACTTCAAAGATTCAAAATCTAGACGTTTTAATTAACTTACACTGTATTTGCTAGATAATTAAACTGTTAAATTATGGAGGCATTATCTAAGGTAGGTGTGTGATTTTGTACTAGCAAATTTCGCACCTTCAAAACCAGTTGCTAAATGACGATCCCAAATTATCGCAAATGAATGTGTATATATAATTACAGATAAAACAAAAATAAACTTAAAAAAGTAAAAAGAAAGTAAAAATAATTAATTGTGAAAAGAATTACAAACGTTGTAGTTTGGGAGAAACGCAGCTGCAAATATTGTTACTGTAGCACGCGCGCTGGTTCTTTAAGGAGCGTCGTACTGGCACGTCATAATGGACCTGGAGGGCTGATAGAATCTTCACAAATCTCATCCATTATAAAATCCTTCATAAATTCTACCTTGTCAACTCCTCCATTTCTAAATATTCTGACAATGGCCTTATGGAAGAAACAGCTGCCCGTTTATTTTTTGATTATGTATAGCTATACTTTTAGATTTGGGGTTGATGTAAGTTTTTATATTTTTGGCACTAACTGTGGTTCACAATTTATGAATACTATGAAAATATTATGAAAAATGTAATTTTTACAATAAATTTTACAACAATGTATTGAATTCATGTTTTTTTTTTTAGTGTAAATGCAAATGCATGATGAGAAATTGACGGACAGTCTTGTAATATTATTGTAACTACATTGTAGAAGCATTATTTTACAGCCACCGCATAGCATTGTGGGACTTTCCCAGCTAACAGAATTTTTTTATAGGAACGTTCTCCAAAATATTGAGTGTTGGTTCTGGGAACATAATTTTTTTTCCAGTTTTCTCGACTTTAGAGGAAAATTTTTAAAAGGTTTGATGTTCCTCAAATGTTCTTTCAACTTAATTTTTACTTAAAATTCAACATTCTAGGAACCTTTATTTGTAAAATTTCAAGAACATAAAAAGATCCAGTTTCCTTAATGTTAGTAGAATGTTATTTAAAGGTTAGTATGATGTTCCTGAAACATTCTTTCAATCATTCAAACACCTGCTATAAACAAGCACTGAAAGAAAGAGAAATAAGAACACAAACTACAACTTTCTTCAGCCACAGCCTTAGATAAACTGAAGATAAAATACTTTAAATCTCTCAAGATCTGATTAAACAACTCCACAAACAGCATTACCAGCTTCAATTATTACTAACCAGATTGACTTTATTTCTGTCACATGTCTACAGAAGTTCTTATTGAGAATTAACAGAGGTTTAGATGTCGATGTCTTATTGAAAATTGTTTTTTGTTTGTTTTGTTTTTTGAGGTCACCATCATTGAGATCAGTGTTTGCTTTAGTTGGGCTCTTGACCCTTGACTCCCTTTTGCAGCAATGGCAGTTGTTTTCAGAAAACATTTCTGTATTGCTTAAAGTAGATCAACATGTCTGCTTAAATAACAGCCAAATGACTGCATTAAAGTAGTTTAAATAACTCAACTAATGTAAAAATAGATAAATAGAAACACTGTTGTTGTGTTTTGAGGGCCACATTTTTAACAGTGTACAAATATTGTCGTTGTTAACTTTTTAAAACATGTTGTGTATCATTTATACACTCACAGACATCAACATTTGGCATATGAAACACATCAGTGGTGACATGCTTCATGCCAGCATACAAAACACATACAAAATAGAAGACCTTATTCCTTAGATTTCTTTTTCAGTGCATCTCCACATTCATGTTCATTTACTCCAACAAAATGTTGCAAATAGTGAGAAAATATGAGTTTTATTTAAGCACTTTCATCTCAAAAAGCATATTATTAACTGTAAACATGTACTATTTGCTACAGCAAAATGAATAAGAATGACCATTTTTATATCTTAAATAAGAAAACACATATGTTGATGTGTTAAGAGACCTCTGCATGTTAAAAACACTACTGATACTGACTAGCTTTTTACCACAGAGGCAGTAGAAATAATTGTGCACCTCAGAATCATTGCCATCTTTCACCCTACTGCCTACAGTACCATATCATAAATAAACAACTGTAGTTCTACTTAAATCCATATTATTATCCTGAAAAAAATAATTAATACGATAATATATGTCTTCCAATTTTTTTTTTTTCTTTTTTACTTTTATACCGGACAGTATAGCATTGGAAAAAATAAATAATTAAATAATTAAATAAATAAATAAATAGCATGTTGAGAGGATCTTGGTAATTGGTCAACCATTGCATGACATCATCTGAGCGCGACACGACATCATCAGTGTGCGGTGATGGTTGTACAGTGCTCCTCGCTGCTGTAAAGAACTGAGGGACAATTTCCAAATAACAAGACGAGGTTTAAAAAGTGGATGTTTAGAAAAGCCTAGAAATGTTACGGTAGCCTATATTTAATAATATGATCTGCCCGACCTCCATCTGTTTATAACTATATTCAACAGGCTAACGTTAACAAGCTAATTCTACCGGAGCATACATTTTTGACAACATTTTAATAAAACAGTATTTGCCGAGATAAATCACAGAGGGGACGAGTTCAAACAGGTATAGCACAATAATATGTTATTTTCCTCATCTTTAAGAATACACGTACCTAGCTATATAACGTTAGCAGTTTTTGAACATCCAATTTTTCTGTCACAGCCATGACTGCAGAAGCCCCAGAAAAGTCAGCAGAGGAGGGCCTGGGTTCGTCGGGCAGTGCTGGGACTTCAGGTACACGATTTGATCTGGAGAGAGAGACAGAACTGCGTTTTGAGGTCGAAGCAGGAGAACGAGTCCAGCTCGAGTTGTTGTCCGGTCTGGCAGAGGTGTTCGGATCCGAACTCAACCGGAATAAGAAGTACACTTTCGGACCAGGCTCTAAGATCGCTGTTTTCACCTGGCATAGCTGCAGTGTGTCGCTTTCAGGCAAGACTGAGGTGAGAGAGGTTAAAAGGATGCCGATGGATGTCTAGAATAATGACATGGAATGCTAAATCAATTCAAACATGCCTTTCTGCCATAAATATAGGTGGCTTATATCTCCAAAGATACACCCATGCTGCTGTATCTCAACACCCACGCAGCTCTAGAGCAGATGAGACGTCAGGCAGAGAAAGACAATGAGAGAGGCCCTCGGGTATGTAAACACATCCCATACAGTTCCTTTCTAAAATTTGGGGTTGGTAAGAAATTAATACTTTTACTAAGCAAGGATGCATTAAATTTATCAAAAATGACAGTAAAAAGACAGATACTTTCTTAAATGTAAAAAAAAATCGTATGATCTTTTGAATAGGAGTGTATGTTTTAACATAACAAACAAATGTTTTTGACATCTCTGTGGTTAATGATGGTTAAATGCGCTTTGTTGTCGTAGGTAATGGTTGTCGGACCAACTGATGTGGGAAAGTCAACAGTATGTCGAGTGTTGCTGAACTATGCTGTGCGACTGGGACGAAGACCTACACTGGTTGAACTGGATGTCGGCCAGAGCAGCGTAAGTAAATGACGCCTGAACGATCAGTGCAACATCTGCTAAACATCACAGGCTTGTAAGAAATGAAGCATTATATGCGTGTTTAACTGTTATTGTCCATAGGTCTCTGTGCCTGGAACTATGTCAGCTCTGTGCATCGAACGTCCTGCTGATGTAGAAGAAGGCTTCTCTGTGCAGGCTCCACTTGTCTTTCACTTTGGCTCTACCACACCAGGAACAAATATCAAACTTTACAACAAGGTAATGACAAAATTGCACTTAAGGGTGTGTTTTTTTTACACTTCAGTGTTATACTGAGCTTTGGCCCATAAATTATTAGAGCAGATTGAGCTTGGCCCCAAACAGAAAGCACCAAACTATCCTGGCACTGTTTAATCAATAATGGCAAGGAGAACATGCATTAATCTTTCTCTTAATGCAACTATAAAGTCTTGTTCTTTCGCAGTTCTTAATAGAAAAACAATAAAGTCCATTTTTATAGCAGCAACTGAAGAAGTAGTACGCACCAGGTGCATGATGGCATGACAATGATGAATCATCTTTTGCATTTTTAAAATCATTGCACAGCAATAGTTATGGTATTACTAGAAGTGTTTACTTTACATTTACTTTATGTATGTTTGTCTTATTGTCTTTTATTTTTAAATGAATAGTATGAACCTACTGTATTCAATATTACATACTTCTTATTTTATATTATATTTTATATATATGATTTTTTTTTTTTTTTTTTCAAACCTGCGATATTTTGGGCTGCCTAAAAAAAAAAAAAAAAAAAAAAAAAAAATAGTCCTTCCCTAAAGTCAAATACTGTCAGATTATATTACACTACCATTCAAACGTTTGGAATCAGTACAATTTTATTTATTTATTTATTTTTCAAATTCAGCTTTGCATAAGAGACTTCTTCCAAAACATTCAAAAATATTACTGACCCTAAACTTTTGAATGGTAGTGTATGTCAGATTACAGAAGTAACATGAGTTGTGAATGTCATTTCATGTTGACTTTAAGTTCATTCAGTATGCATCATCCAGACATATTAATAAAATGTGTTTGAATGAGTCTCTTTTTTTCTCTTTGGGTGTGTAGCTGACTTCCAGCCTTGCAGAAGTGTTTTCCCAGCGCTGTGAGGTGAACCGCAGGGCTAGTGTAGGTGGCTGTATAATCAACACCTGCGGCTGGGTCAAAGGTTCGGGCTACCAGGCTCTGGTCCACTGCGCTTCAGCCTTCCAGGTGGATGTTGTGCTAGTCCTGGACCAGGAGCGTCTGTATAATGAGCTTAAACGTGACCTGCCACACTTTGTACGTGTCGTCCTTCTGCCAAAGTCCGGCGGAGTGGTGGAGCGCTCTAAGGACTGCCGACGAGAGACACGGGATGAAAAGATCCGGGAATACTTCTACGGCTTTCGTGGAACTTCCTTTTACCCTCATGCCTTTGATGTGCGTTTTTCAGAGGTGCGTATTTACAAGATCGGTGCACCCTCAATTCCAGACTCCTGTCTCCCTCTGGGTATGTCCCAGGACGACACCCAGCTCAAACTCGTCCCAGTCAGCCCTGGCAGGGATTTAACCCACCATGTGCTGAGTGTGAGTTCGGTGGATGATGATGCCGAGGTGGGTGCGGGACAGAGCAGAGGGATTCTGGAGAGTCCCATCTGTGGCTTCATAGTTGTGACCGCAGTGGACACAGAAGCTAAGGTGATGACGGTACTCTCACCAGCACCCAGACCACTGCCGCGACACACTCTGCTCATCATGGACATTCGTTTTATCGACCTTAAATGAAGCATATACGTCTAGCAGAGCTCTCCACTCAAAAGGGACACTATCTTGTCCCATCTGTTAAGTTCTTACAAAATATTTATAGCTCTGTTTAATTTTCAAAGGGCAAATTTTAATGATTTTGTACATAAGAAAAAAAAAAATATGTATTTTTTTCTTTAAATAAATTCAATTGCAATTTCATCCTTCTGAACAAACAATAAAACAAACCAAAACCAGTTTGACTGTTATTCTGCATGCCTTTTTTTTTTTTTTTTAATGAAATTACATACTTTGAGCAAACAAATTGAGCAAATATTATTTTTACATTATATTTATTGTGTAGACAAAAATCTCTTCCGGATCTTTTAATGCATGTTCTATACTGGTGTCCTTAAATGATGCTGGGGCCGGAGAAGATGATGATGATGCCTTGTTAAGGGTTTTATTTTGGGCTTATCAGACTCTGTATCGGATAAACGACTTGGGGAGTTTTCAGCCCCGGGCGTACACAGATCAAAAGCCTTTCCCGGGCCGCAGAAAGACACTGAGATTAAAGGAGAGAGAGGATAGAGAGAGCTGAAGCTCCTCTCCCATCAGATAATACCGCTGCCCCGGGCCGGGATGCAGAAGAGAAACCGAGTCTCCAAATCACAGGACGTGTGAATAAACGCCAGCCATTTAAAGTACGTAACGTTAAACATTCGGGATATCCGACACCGCGTGAGTATATTCGAGTGGATGACATACTTAATATATATGTTGTTTAAATTGAAAGTCTTTAGGCATGCCGCTGTTTGCTTTTGATCTGTTTCGACATCGGATCGATATCGCCGCATTTGCGCTTCTTTCAGTGTTGGCTCTAATAACTGGAGTCCGAGGCTTCACTTTGAGGCCTAGTTAAACAAAGCAAAACACGAAGCGAAAAGTTAAATTATCGTCTTTTGGTGCGGTTTCTAAGTTAATTGTGCTAATATTTGATCAACGTGTATTTTACTCGTGTTTTGTAATCCAAACGGTCTTGTTTTACTGTGTAAGGTAGTATTATGGAGGGCGATATTATTAGCTGGGATGCTAAGCTAACCAAAAACGGGACACAACCGAAGAGGTTTTGACTGAGATTTAGCTTTTTTTGTGTGTGAAGTAGTTTATGCTTTGAAATTTAATTAACATCTTGATTCAATTAACCCGTTTGGTTTGTGTTTTTGCTGTAGTGAATGACTGTGCCACCTAATGAGTTGCCTACATAGACAGCATTTTTAGGCAGTAACTTAGTTCTATTCAGATATGTGCAATCCACATACGATGCCCTGAAATGCTTTTTATGAAGATAGCTAGCTCACAGGGCTTTTAATTATAGATTTATTCTTACTCAGAATGCACTGCAGTCATTTATATAGTAAACTGGAGTTGACTTATAAACATCACATCTTGTAAGACTATTAAATTGTTAAAATGACTATTGTGGGTGAGTGACATCCTAACATAATTTTCCAGGTTGTTATTGATTATGTGGTACAATCAGATATCATCTGACATCCATCATTCTTTTCATTATTGATTCAAAGTTGATGGTCAGATATGATTTAACGTTTATGAATTAATCAGATCTATATATATTTCCCATGTGAAATAAAAATTGGTTTTCAGGTGGTACTGTGAATGAAGAGAGCAGGAGTAGCTGCAAGAGAAGAAGATTATGAGTGGTGTAATAAGGCTTTTGTGTGCGAGACTTAAGATCAGTGTGTGACAGTAAACCCAAGGAGAAAAAGAGGATTGTAAAGGGGGGATAGGGTTGAATTGTATACAGAAAACCTGTTGGAGAAAACAGCACAAAAAGAGGCACACCCTTTCCTGGTGAGTCAGAAGTTGTGACACAGGGCAACAAAAAAGTGTGATCAGGTTTCAACACAATGTGTGTGTACACAGATGTAGGTTTCACAATTCATTGCTGTATGTTCCGTCTTGTTCATGTGATCATTCGTATGATATTGGCTGCTTGGATCCGGTATGGAGAACTTCAAGAATGTGTAAGAACAGGTCATGAGTTCATATCTACGTGTTTAATTATCTTCTCTTCTTATAGATACCTCTCAGGCCTGTTAAGGAATCAGAAAGGAGGAGGGCGGCATTTTAGACTCCCCAGTCTCATCCTTGTGAGGAAGAAGGGCCTCATGGGACACTATGCAGGGTTAAAATGGTTTTGCACACTCGTGTGTTATCACATCCTGGAGTTCTTCAACCCCGGACCCATACGGATCGTGTGCAGTTGCGATGGTGGACACACACTCTGGTGTAGGCGTACATTTTTTGCATATGGATTGCATCTGAAAAGCAACTTATCATGTGGATATCTGCACTTACAAGATTCATGTGACCTGGGAAACTTTTCAGCCAGTTTGTCTCTCTTCAAAGTGTGAGCATAGATCACCTCAGAGTGGAGGATGAGCTCTTATTTAGGGCACAAGACATCAAGAGCTCTGTTTCATGTTTTGTACTCGTAATTACGGTCTTTTCTTAGAGGGACTGTACCAGAGGGAAATCCAGACTCCATTGAGATTGTAGAAAGAAAGCAAATTTTTTTTTTTTTTATTTTCCTTTTTTTTTTTTTTTTACCTCATACTTTGTTTCACTGTATACCTCCCACCAAAAACTATTTTTTTTTTTATCCTTTCTGTAGTCTGACTTCATTCTCACATGCACTCATCTGCTATCATGTTTTGAGAGATATGGATTTGGTCTCTGAGCGAGTACTGTATGAATGCCTGAACGCAAATTGCTGCTTCCCTTGAGCTCTTTTTGGTGTAACACGGGGCTTACCAGAGATTTGCACTAAAAAAGGCATTTCTGTCACTTGATTTTCCTTTCATTGACCAAATCTTATTCAAGCCATATGAACTTATTTTTGATGAAACTAGAGCTATTTTTGTATTACAGTAAAAATAGAAATATTGCATATTATGTGTATATGAATTTAGTCTATTTTTTAAGTATCAACACAGACGTATACAAAAAGACATCTGCACTATTTTACGTTAACGTTTGTTTTAGGAAACAAATGCACCTTGATTTATGAGAACATCATCTATTTCATGAAATTCATTGTTATGGCCATGGCTACACACCATCCTCACTCAGGTGGGAGACGAGTTTCCTTCGCTCTCTGACGCCTCCCCCTCTTCCCTCGGTTTTTTGACATCTCCAAATGCCCTGTGGGTTCTTAGTGTGGGTGGGGCTCTCGGAGACCCCTCCCCATCCCGCCCATTCCGCCCCAGTCGCTATGTGCCTGTGTCCGCAGCAGCCGCCTTCCTTGTGGGGGCCACAACACTGTTTCTCTGTTTTACGTGAGTAGAACCTAAATACATTAATATAGAAATTCAATGTATCAGTATTTCTGTAAGTATAATGAGAGGCATCTCTGTGCAGGTGTCCGTGGCTGTCAGAGCGGTTCTCCTCCTCCATTCCACTCTATAATGTTGTGATCTTTACCTCTTCACACTGGCCAATTTCTGTATGGCCACATTCATGGACCCTGGCATTTTTTTCCTAGAGGTACATACTTACAAACAATGTACACTGCTGTTCAAAAGTTTGGAGTGAGGAAATTCTTTATTTATTTTTTTGCCAGGATGAATCAAATTGATCAGAAGTTACAGAAAAGACATTTTATGTTACTAAAGATTGCTATTTCATATAGATGCTGTTCTTCCAACTTTCTATTATTTAAGATATTTATTAAGAGTCTTGAAAATGTATCATGGTTTACACAGAAATATTAATCAGCACAACTGTTTTCAACACTGAAAATAATTAGAAATGTTTCTTGAGCAGCAAATCATCATATTGATTTCTGAAGGATCATGTGACACCGAAGAATTCAGCTTCACCATCTCAAATACATTACATTAAAAAAACATATTTTAACAGTTACGGTTATATACAGGTATTACAGTATTTTTGATCAAATAAATGCATCTGTGATGAGTGTAAGAGACTTCTTTTGAAAACATTAGAAATTTTACTGAACCTAAACTTTTGATCAGTAGTGTATTTTACAATTCAAATGTATTTTTTGCACATATACATTATTAATTAAAATAAACATATTACTTTAACATGTCATAAGTAAAAGAAACCTTAGTGGTTCTCAAATTAGGCTTAATTTCTTATTTTTTGTCTTATAGTTTCGTGTTGATTTTGTTTTGAGGTATGACCTGGGCTTTTCTTAACAGTTTTCATGAGATTGTATTTTTTGCAGCTGAAGAAGATGAGGATAAAGAGGATGATTTCCGGGCTCCGCTTTATAAGACGGTGGAGGTGAGGGGCATTCAGGTGCGGATGAAGTGGTGCTCCTCTTGTCGCTTTTACAGACCACCGCGCTGCTCACATTGCTCTGTGTGTGGACAACTGTGTGGAGGTACACAGACATTCATCATAAGTCTTCAGTGTTTGATTTAAGTCTTGTTGACTTGACTTGTGTTTTTTTTTTTTATTGTCTAAATGCATGTGTGTCTGTGTTTAGGAGTTTGACCATCACTGCCCATGGGTGAACAACTGCATTGGAAGGCGGACATAATTATCGTTATTTCTTTCTGTTCCTGCTCTCTCTCACTATTCACATTATGAATGTGTTTGGCTTCAGTCTGCTACACATCCTCCATCACACTAAACAACTGGACCTGGTCTCCACTCTGCAGTCACGTATCCTTTATACAAAACGCACTTACATATGCATGTGCACATGATGTAATATCATGAATACACATCCGCCTGTTCAGTTTTTTTTTGATTTCCTTAACACACTACTCAGTATGGCGGTGATGTGTGTAGCTGGCCTGTTTTTCGTCCCAGTTGCAGGACTCACTGGGTTCCATGTTGTCCTTGTAGCCAGAGGGAGAACGACCAACGAACAGGTGCGTGTGTGTGTTCGGTGTGTTCCTTGTCCATGTTGTATGTGTTTGGTCAAACAGAATGATGTGATTTGTCTTATTTCTAAGAGTGTGTTCTCAAATTTCCTCTCTTCACCCTCAGGTGACTGGGAAGTACAGAGGCGGCGTTAACCCCTTCACACACGGGTGCTTGAAAAACATTGCACACGTGCTGTGTAGTTCACAGGCTCCCAGGTTCATAAATCTTATTTTCTAACAAATAAAGATGCGTTTTGCAGATTGCGTTGGATTTAACGTTCTAATTTTATGTGTATGTTTTTTGTGCAGGTATCTTGGTCGCTTGCGAAAGCCTCATTCTGTTCAGGTCCAGCCACCATTTCTGCGGCCACCTCTGTCTGAAGCTCAACTAGCAGCTAAAGTCCTGGATAATGGCATCCAACAGGTACAAACACAATCATACAATTTGTTTTTTTAAACAAACAAAAAATACTGTAAAAATCATAGCTTTTCATTTTATTATTTCTTTAATGCTAGTTTTTTGTTTTTTTTTTTTTTTTTTTCATTTTTGTTTATAATAGATAAACAATAATATAAATTAAAGCATGTTATGCTAATGCTTGAGCACTTTATACCATGTTTTAGAGGTGTAAGTGATATGTTCTACTGGTTAAAGATCTGGGATGCATTTCCCAAAAGCATTGTAAGCCTAAGTAGATTATAGAACCATTGCCACCAATGGTCTCTGCGATCAGCTTAGCTTACAAGGCTTTTGAGAAAAGCAACCCTGGGTTGCTGAGCAGCCAGTAAGTGGTCACTTAATTTGCTTAAATAATTGAATGCTAATTCATATTATTTAAATATTTATTATGAATGTTATCTGTACCTGTTGTAGTCTAATAAATATATGCATACCTGTTTATATATATATATATATATATATATATATATATATAGGTTCTGCTTTTTTTTGACATCTAAACAAGAATTATTCACATTATTCAAAGTAATTGACATACATGTGAAAGATCTCAGATAAGAGCAGGTTCCTAAAATCCCCTTTAGATGAGTAGGCTATTTTTGTTAAAGAGTTGCTCTGTGTGTGTACTTCAGTCTAAAAGTAGTTTTGGAGATAATGGAGAGTCAGTCCACTGATGCTGAATCCCCCTCCACCACCTAAACCAGAGCACAGATACCCTGGGCTGCCTCACACACAAAATGAAGGTTAGTGCAAACACAGATGTATCATACACGTCAGATCATTTACAGTACATTGTCACTACAGCACTTTTTTGACCATTTTATAGATTTTCTTTTATATATCTTTTCTTCCAATCAGAGTGCAGCTTGCTGACTGAGACTCCAACCACACCTTCATTGTATAAATACAGGCCGGCCTACAGTAGTCCAGAAAAAAAACACATGGCCTCAACACATTCAAGCAAAGTAAGTCTAAGTGCAATACACACAAATACAGTTCAGGTACTGAAACTTTGTAAAATGTATTTTTTTTGTTTGTGACAACCATGATCTACTGCTCTTGAGGTTTGCACTGCATTTTTTTTTGTTTTGTTTTTTGTTAATACGTTGAATCCTTTCTTTTATTATTTTTCTTGAATATCTGAAATCACTAGCAGTCAGTGAGCGAGTAAAGTTTAGTTGTGAGTTATCCGTTGTTATGGTGTGTTTTTTGCACCTTGCTCTTGTGTTTCGTCATTTTGACTCTGCAGTTGTTGCGTTTGATTCAAGCTGGACTCTCTCCTGTTGCTGTTTTCCTCTTGTTCTGAAGCATAACTTTCCTGGAATCCTTTCCTTCATCCATTCTGTAAAAAGGCATGAATTTAGTGTCAAAATCCTCCTTGATGTTTTAAACATAATTCTTGTGCATTCATACATTCCTACAGAGGGGACATGGTGATGGGAAGAAAAATTATTTGCGTTCATTTCCAAAACTTGATGAATTTGATTGCAGTGTTTGCATTTTTTCTCACAAAACGTTTTACACTCCAGTGAATATCAAATATTTTTTGTGTTTAAATGCATAAAAAAAATTTCACCTTGGTGGACAATAAAGACATACTCTACTGCAGCGGTCTCCAACCCTGCTCCTGGAGAGCTACTGACCTGTAGATTTCAGCTCCAAATTCAATCAAACACACCTGAACCAGCTAATCAGGGTGTTCAGGGCTACTTGATAATTACAGACAGGTGCATTGGAGCAGAGTTGGAACTGAAGTCTGCAGGATGGTAGCTCTCCAGGAGCAGGGTTGGAGATCCCTGCTCTACTGTTTCAGTGTTTTGTGTTCACTCGCAAATCTTTTGCGTTCACCAGAGACACTTGCATTTGCTTGTGTTGAAATATATGCTGTGTTCCATTCTGAAAAGCTCATCCTTATTCCCTAATCCCTTCATCTTTAAAGGGTTTAACCTCCAGAGTGAGAGCTTTTTAAAGTGAGGAAGGATGTAAGGGACCAAAAAAACTGTTCCTTGGAATGCACTTCTCTATCATCTTGCTGGGCCAATTAAGGGGGTGCAATCATTGCACAATTAAACCTGTGGAAAGAATGATGGGAGCGAAGGTTTCATCAGTTGTACCCTTCGAAATCCTTTGTTCAGCAGGGGCCTTTTAAGTGGCAAGTTTTGAGCTCTTTGGTTTGGAACTGCCCTTAAAGGGGTCATATAATGAAATTTGAAGTTTTCCTTTTCTCTTTGGACTGTTAAAAAAGCTGTTCATGCATAGATAAGATCCATAAAGTTGCAAAGACTAAAGTCTCCAACCCAAAGAGATATTCTTTATAGAAGTTAAAAACTTGTTAACACCCTCCTAAAACGCCTCGTTTACATCTACATCACTGTGGGGGGGGAAGATTTGCATAACGCTGCCCAAAATGTTCACGCAAAGAAAGAATGCGTAACTTTGATTCCCGCTGTAGTATTGTTGCCACCAGCGCCCATGTTGTGGGAGTGAGACGCTGTTTCGTTGTGAAAATATGCTTTCACATGGTTTCACAATGCGTAAAAAGACAGTATAAGTCATTATAATTAGTAATTATGTGCTCACTGGTTGCAATAAATGGCTTGTTTGTAGTGGGTTTTATTGTTTTTGTCTGGTCGCACCTGTGTTCTGACCGAGACATGCATCACAGAATGGTAAGGGGCATAACATTTCCCCTTTCGGAACCATGAGCTTTGTAAAAATTGATGCATTTCAGAAAGGTGGAGCATAGAGGAGCATCAATGATGTACAGTATGTGGAAAATAATGTGCTTTTTTTTAACCTTACACAGTTCATTACACCAAATACACAACATAATGTTCTTTTTAGCAACATTATATGACCCCTTTAAAAACTGGCAGCCATGATTGTTCGTACATTGAAGTTCCCTTTGGAGGTGGATTTATCCCATTTGGAACACAGAGATAGTTTTTCCTCACTCCACATTAGTTCCATTAAATTTTTTGAGCAAACACAAAAGTTTTGCTTGGGACTGCAATGTTTTTACAGCGGAACACAAGAGCATTGAAATGTAATTTGTCCTCCAATCTCATATTTTTTCCATCACCACATCCCCTTAGGAGCTCTGTATGTCCCTTTATAAGGTGTGATTTGCTCAAACTTTCAGTTGTGTGCCATCTTTCATCTCTTTTGGTGATGCTTCAGCTGCTGGGGATGTTTGGTGTACCTTTTCTGTCTTTCTTTTTCCTCTCAGATGAGTCGAGGGGGGAACAGTATGACCGAGTCTGCCTCTGTCCCCGTCACCAGTGGGCAGCCCAGCTACCGCTCAGACCCCAGTTTGTCAAGCCGAGGGGGTGCAGGGTGCCGTGGGGAGGGGAGGCAGGTAGAGCAGGCCCGGGGGCCTGGGTGGGGTCTCTGCGCTTGGTGGGCGATCTTACCCTTCTTTTACCGACACCCTACTCCAATCGGCAGCAGCCTCTTGCTCCTCAAGCATTCGCTCCGCCATACGGCCCACAATGCCCTCGGGGCCCCTCATCTCTGAGGGTACGACCTCCACTAGCTACAAGAGTTTAGCCAATCAGACACGCAACGGCAGCTTGTCGTACGAAAAGTCTGCTGACACCCCTCCGAAAGCCCAGAGTTTGAGTCTGCTGCTCACGAGCTGTCCCCGCCCAGACCACACCCTCCGCACTCTCTTAGCACAGCACCAGGGGCCCCACCTATTTTGGGGTACACGTCCCCTTTCCTATCTGCTCAGCAGAGGGAGGGCTCTCTCCAGGCCTGCCCTGCCCCCCTAAGACCCTCCCCCAACAGAGCTTTCCTGCGCCCAACAACCTCACCCCCTTCTCGGGCTCCGCCCCTTTCTCCTCGCGCTCGCTCATTGGGCTCCCCTCCTCCTGGCCCCGCCCCTGGCCATACACCTCTGGGCAAATCACTGTCCTATGGAGGTGGTGCCGAGTTACAGCACCGCCCCTCTAGCTCAGGGGGCGGGACTCCGATGCCGAAGTGAGTAATGCCTGCAGATTTTAGCTGTCTCTCTCTTTCCCCCCCTCAGAAAAACCTGCACGCCTGCGTGTGTGTGATGGTCAAGTAGAACATTGAGGTCAAGTGTTCGTGTTTGTATTCATTTGGTCTGGTCTTTCTTCTCTTTGTTCAGTAACACTGTCTCTTTCTTCCTGCAACCCATGGCCACTCTACTGTCCCTCGAATTTCTGTACACACCCTTCATCTTTCTCTGTCCTTTTTCCTTCTCTGTTCTCTTTCTTTACGTTCATTTGCTCTGTTCTGCCCTCCCCCCTCCTGCCTTGTGGCCATAAGGATGACTCTGTCTCTGTGCTAAGGTTCGTCTCATTTTGCTTCTGTAATTTTGAGGTCTTAAAAGTCAACATGAAAGTGAAATTATTTACTTGCCCAATACATTCTGAGTTTTAGATTAGTGCACAATGAAGGTTTAAGAAGTTAAGAAGAAAAATCCATATTTTTTATGCTTTGATAGCGTAATGTTTTTCTGGTTTTCTAAGGGTATTTTACATTGTTGTGAATTTTGCAGATTTGTCACCAATCATTAAAAACAAAAACAATAATAATACATAAACATACATATCCCTATAATCACAACATTTTTTTAATATTATTATATTTTTTTTATTAAATGTTTTTTAAATATTAAAATATTTTGTAAATATTAATAATATAAAATACATTGCTAAAAATAAAAAGTGATCATTATTTTGGGCCAGTGAACAGTTTGCAGGGCATTGACGGCAAGTTGAGTGAAACAGAAACAGCGACCTTTAGAACTAACCAGGAGAAAAAACAAATCCTTCCTCTTGAGCCCTGGTGATTATTGAAAAAAAGGTTACAATGATAATAGCAAATTATACATTTGAAATAGAATACAAGTATGTCAAAATGCTCTCAATGGTATAAAAGTGACCTTAAGCTTCCAATCATTTGCTGATTAAATCATTTCACAATATTATGGTAATAAAGTGGCTTGTGAATGTCGATTCATGTTGGCTTTAAACCTAGTTAGCGAATGTCTTGCTTGCGTTGTCTCTGTTACATTTAATATGTATCCCTCCAACACTTTCAATGCATCCACAGTGTTTTTGGTTAAATTATTAGGCTTTTTCACATGCATCCTTTTTAGGTTTACTTATGTCTCTCTCTTTTCCCCCCACCAACCATTAGCTCGACTATTAAACAAAACGTGGCCAATCATAACACCCACTCACACAAACCCGCAGGAGGGGTGAAGAAAGTGACTGGTGTTGGAGGAACGACCTATGAGATTTCAGTATGAATGACTGACACAACCGGATTCACTCTGCAGTTTTTTCCTCGATCAGATGGATGTAACATGGATGTAACGAGTGCTCAACCACACATGCAAAAAAACATACAAGACTACAATGAAAAATCCTAAGTGTTTCCAAGTCCGACTTTATCAGTCACTGTGGAGGACATACGCTGAGAACATGGACCAGTGAAGACGAATCTTTCAGCATTTTGTTTTCTGAATATCAATATGGTACAGAAATACCACAGACTGTCTTTGTTATTTAAAGAATCATTTGGTACATCCATGTATACCTACCGATTTGTACACAAGACTGTCCAATGATCATTGGATATTCAGCCTTGGTAGGCGGGACCATGCGAGACACACTGATGCCTCATTCAGAATGACGTCGACAGAAACCAAAAGCCTCTCAGCAGTCAGCCAATAAGCAAACATTAATCACTGTTCAGTCTTGCATATTCTATAGCGCTTGGCACATATTTCAAGTTTCAAACCCTTAAAGAGACAGTTCACCAAAAATGACAATCTGTCATGGTTTAACACCCTTATGTCATTCCATCTAAACCCATATGACTGATTTTCTTCTGTAGAACACAAAAGATATTTTAATGAATGTTCACACTGCTCTTTTCCAGACAATAGTGTCCACATGCTTTCCAGCTCCAACAAAGACAAAAAAGCCCATTAAAGTGGTCAGAACTACTTCTAAAGTCTTCTTAAGCAGTGGTTCTCAACCACTATGGGGAAACTTCCAAGGGGTCCTCAAGATTAATTAAAATGATTCAAAATAAGCAATTGAGTAAAATTAGTAAAAATTAAGATATTTCTTATTTTAATTCACCCACCTTGAAGAACCAGGATTCCCACTATCTTAAAAATACCTTGATATAAACTGTATGAGGAAGCTCTAATTTTTAAATGTGTGATTTCTACACCTGGAAAAAAGTCAAGAAAATCAATTAACTTGCTGTATCTCCATGGGCATTTTTAGAACGCATGTAAATTTTTTAGCCCCCAAAGTTTAAAAACATCCTTTTATCCTTATTATTATTGAGAAAATTTGTATGAAAGTTGAAACGGTAGTGGCTAAACTGGGCGGCTTTGTGATGTCAAAAATGGTTTGAGACGCACTGTTGCTAACTCATCATGATAGCCTGACAGATGCAAAATGCCCAACAAATGGTTGTGCTAAAACACGCATTCATGTTGTTTATATCACAGAAACTGGTCATTTTTGGTGGTGAACTATTTCTTGTTTTTTTTACGATTAGATTGATACAGGTACAGATAGATATCTACGTATTAAGGTGGATAAAAGAATATTCATATTAAGGATGCAGGCCATATCTGATGATATGATTGCTTTTGATTTTAGGTTGGATGCGTGTTTCGTCAGATTTCTATGGCTGCATCAAGCAGGATGAAATCCTCAGCCAAAAGAGAATCTGTTTGACAAGTAGCCACACTCCGGGCCAAGTAGGAAATTAAAAAAAGAGTTACTGGGCTCCGTGCTCAAACATATTAAGTAAAGATTATGTACAGTACCTACTGACGCTATCATATGCAAATTGTAACTTTGTGTCAGCGTGTCCACCAATCAAGAGCCATACTCTCTTGACACATTCTGGTCCAGACAATCAAAGAGAGTTTAGTTATTCCCACCAGCCTAGAGGAGGCCAGATGCAAGTACATCCTGGGGATCAGCACCATAGTAGTGATTTTACACAAATTTCATTTCTATGTTTATTCAACTTTTTTTTTAAAATGGACATTGGTTAAAATAAACAACCAGAGTACAGTGATTATATCCTCGCTAGATGTTATAATATAAGTTTGATTGTATTTGGTCTAAGTGAGAGAAACTTTATTTGAACCTACCTGAATGTTGACTACACGGCCCACATTCAAACTATCCTTTTGCGTTCAGATCTGTGTCGTTCACAAATTATTTTTTTTTCTGGTTTTTGACGGTCTGGAAGACCAGCGACAAGGTTCAGAATTAGAGAGAAACCACTTATGCAGAGACTCTTTTTTGTGTGTTTTATTTTACTTTTCCTTTTTATCTTTTGTCATTTCCAGCATGGCCTTATGATGCTTTTTTAAACGTTATCAAGGGTATTTCAGTATGCTGTAATTGACTCTTAGAGAGGATCCCGGATAGAGGATAGGATTGTTGTGTGACTTTTGGGTAAGAATGGCAGACATCGTTTAACCCTTCTGTATTCCTTTAATGCCGCAGCTGACTCTGAGTCACATGAGCAACACATTTTTCAACAGAACAAATAAACAACAGAAATCAGAATGAACATAAACTGGGTTCTCGCCCTCATTTTATATTTCAGTAAGGTGCCGTTTTGTCTCTGATGTGTCTGATAAGTGCTTGCCGGCTGGGTTGAAGTGGAAATGAATCTGTGTTTTTAGAGAAGACTGATAAACTTAATAAAAACATTCAGTCCAATCACTTTTCTCGTTAATAACAAACACCATCTGCCATCCTCTGCTTTAGGAGAATTCAGCCAGTGTAAAACTGGGGTTTTTTAAGTAGCTTTTTGGGATTTGGTTAAGTACACGTAGTTAATCCTTGGCCAAAAGCCACTAATGACTGATATAAGTCTTCTAGTTCAGTAGTAACTCTCTGAGCGTCAAAGGAATATTCAGACAAGCCTCAAGAAGCTAAGGCAAAAATAAAACGATTTTCTTTATTCTCTCAAAGCAAAAGTTCTTTTAGAATTACTCTGGTCTAAATTAAATGTATTGTGAATAAAATATAAACATTTTTGCCATTATTGAGTGGATTCCTTGTATATGGAGGCCAAAAGCTGCATAAATTAAAAATAAAATACATAAACGTAATAATAGGAAAATATTAAATTAAAGGAATAAATTGAATTCGTTTAAAACAAATGCAATTATTTATTTTTTACTTAAAATGTAGTCCTATTTTTGTATTGTTTCTTATTTTTATTTCATTTATATTGTATTAATTTATGCATTTCATTTATTTTTATATGTTATCCTCAATGTATTTATTTCCATATTTATCTCCATACAGAGAAGTGAGTAATACAAAATAACAAAATAAATAATTACATTTTAAACTGAAAAAATATACAGTTGCATTTGTTGTTCCCGAGATGGTAAGCAATCAGCAGAGATATTTAACATTTTTAAAAATATCAATTTCCCTGCTTAATATAAAACAATTAATTTTGTGCAGTACTTTTCTATCTGGTTCTAAAACTGTTTGTAGAGAAAAATATTATTACACAAAAATAGGTCGTACAAAAATCTAAATATATGTGAACAGTCTGTATTAAGATAAGACAATGGACTAAGTTTTTAGTGGTTTTAATCAAAACAATACAATGTTAAACAGAACTTCATGTTTACACAGATCAGTCTCATTCACAGATGGTGACTATACCAGAGATTTGGAACCTGATTAGTCTCAGAGGTTGAAATGGGAAAGAAAGGGAAGAGGAGGTTTACGTCTTTTTTGAAGGCAGAAGAGCCTTGAAAAGACTAGGGGTTTCAGCAGCTCTCTCCTTTTCCTGTTGAGGGTTTTTGAAAGGTTGTTCATCTCCGGTCCTCGAAATCTCTAGGTCTTCTCCTCCAGGCCTCCTCTTCTCCTCCTGATGTGTTCATTTGCAGCATCTCAAATCTTTCATGCAGCTTGAAATTACAGAACAAGGGCCTCATTTACTCAAATCAATTTATTTTATTTTTAGTTTTATTATTTCAATATAAAAAATTATTTAACATATTAACAGCACTAGTTTATAATGCAATCCTGTGTATTTAAGTATTTACTTAAATCAATAAAAGCTTATTTTATTGTATTACATTTTTTTTATTTTAATAAAAGGTGACACTTTTGAAGATTGTTTTATTATTAACTAAAATGTGACAAGGTGTTTAAATTTTTTTTATTAAATATTTTATTATTTAATAAAGAGTGTCATAAATGTTGTTTTATTATTTAATAAAAACTGACAGATATATAAAAATTTTGTTAATATTTAAAAAGTGACAAGCATATAAAGGTTTTATTTATTTTGATTTAATAAAAAAACCGTAGTGTTTTTATTTTAAAATTGTATAAAGTGTATAAATAACATAATAAAAAGTGATAAGAATTTAGATATTTTATTATTTAATAAAAAGTGACAAGTATTAAAAAGATTTTATTTTATTATTTAATTAAAAGTGTCAAGTATACATTTTCTTTTTTATAATTTTTCTCCAAAGCAGTTATAATGTTATTTTACATGACCATTTATATTAAATTAAGGCTTGTACAAATATAATTTGTCAATAAACCAAAAATAATGTCAAATCCAGTGATTCTTACCTCTCTCCGGGGGGGGCGCGCGGACTTTCTCTTTTCTAGTTATGCTTCTGTCTCCTTCACTTTTGCTGACAAACATCTGTCTCCTCTGCTCTGACTCCTTGAGTTGTAGCTCACCAATAAATCCTCTCCTCCTGGGCAATATGTTTCTGCAGACTGTGTGTGAGGACATATGACTATGATGAGACAATTTAGAATGAATTTACTACCTCTTTGTGTTACATGATCTTCTTAAACACAAGTAGCCAGCATTATGTAAGACTAACCAGTACAAGCAAGACATTCATGAGCTGTGGGAAGTGTGTTGCAGTACTTGAAGGGTTCGCTGTCAGGGTCTGTGTCTTTGAAGCCCATCTCCTCCAGTTTGCATCGGCGGTACAGCTCACAGTGTCTGGCGTGGGGGTCTGTTCCCTCAGGTCCAACATGTTGACATGAATTAGCATCTCTCTCAGCTTTACAAAGGTCACAGTGACTCTCACTCTCCACTGAGGACAAAGCCCAGACATAACTTCACTACTAATCTGGTGTAGCTCTTATGATGCCTACAGTAATCAAGACACCATCTGCTACTTGTTTTGCATTAATATTGACAAAACTACTAACAGGATACACTGTGATTATACCACCAGCCATTAATAGAAATAAATAAATATCGCAGTGTATAAGTATTTCAGTCATCTGCCACTTAATCTAAAAGGACATACAGTATACATAATGCTACAATCATGTTTGAAATGATCGTGTTCGTGAGATGGCAAATTGCAAATTGGTTGTAATTATGATTTCATTTTGAACGCAGACTGTACAATTAGATTGTATTCATTATGTGTAGAAGAAGAGACATGATATATACGTCATTTTCACTACTGTTTAAGAGTTTAGGGTCACCAAGATTTTGTAATTTTTTTGTAATGCTAACCAAGTCTGCATTTATTTGATCAAAAAATACAGTACTACTGCAAAATATTACAATTTGAAATAACTGTTTCTATTATAATACATGTTAAAATGTAATTTTATTTCTGTGATGCAAAGCTGAATTTTCAGCATCATGACTCCAGTCTTCAGTGTCAACATGATCCTTCAGAATTCATTCTAATATGCTGATTTGCTCAAGAAATATTTCTCATAATTATCAATGTTGAAAACAGTTGTGCTGCCGCCTAATATATTTTTGAACAGCATTTTATCTCAAATGTAAACAATGTAAAATTTTCACTGTCACTTTTGATTATTTAATTTAATGCATTCTTGCCGAATAATGCATTAATTATGTGCAAGTGCATCCTTTGCTATTCATTTGGATTTGCTCTAAAAAGGTTCCCTGTGTTTATCAGTATATAAAAAAGAGAAAAATACAGCATTGCCCAATTTGTCCATTTTTTGTCTAAATCAAAGTAAGACAATGATAAATATGTTTATGTTATAGCAGCACTACCTACCCTGTACTACTCCCCATGGGTACTGCCATTTTCCTCCCCCCAATTTTAACCTCTTCACTGCTTCCAATAACAGCAAAAGGGAGATGTGCCTTCAACACAAGTCACTGGCTCAAACATTTGTCTAGGAGCCATACAGTGTGTATCTGTTGCTGATCAATAGCAAAATTGTTACAAATCATATATCTGAAATCATAATATATATTTTAACTTGAGCTTCTTTTACATTCATAGAAGAGTTTATTTCAGCCACAGCTTCATCATCTGTTGGGAACTGGTAGATCTGAACACCATTGCTGACCAGTTCACTCATGATCTTGATTTTAAGCTTTTGAAGCTCGCTCTTGGATACAGTTTCTGCCTTCACTATGATGGGAATACTGTTGACTTGGTTGGCGAAGGAAATATATGGGATATACACTAATTCAACATTTTCTATGTATATAACTTAAAATTTTTTAATCAGGTAGCATATATAAACATACTATCCATATTGCTATCCAGTATGTTCTGTGGCAATAAATGCACCTGGCCTCTTCACTCTCGAACGTTGTGTTTAAATAGTGTGTTCATTAATGTAGATTTGCCTATGCTAGTTTCACCTGTAAAAAGAGGGCACATTCTTGCAATCTTTAATATTTTACATACCAGGGCAGCAGTTTTTATCTTAAAAGCACTTCTTTCTCACACACGCAGAGAATGTTGAAAGCTGAATCCGTGGCTCACTGATTTGCTGACCAGCTGATCAGGAAGCCAAAAACCGACAATGACCACTGAGAGAGAGAGTCCTCATCTCCTCTCTCTGAGAAAATACAACATCAAAACATTGATAGTGTCAGGAATAATTGCTGCAAGCATCTTTGTAAAAAAGATTTCACCAAATGATATTTTTGTGGATTTAATTAAGCAAAAACATCTAACATTTATTTTTGTTTGCAAAAATAATAATGGCTTAAGAATCAATTAAACAGTAAATCTATAAATGTAATGAAGTTTACTAAAGTAAATAAATACAATTACATTTAAATATTAAATCTAATAATATATATTTTTGGGGTAATTCCTTAATTTTATTAAGGAATTACTTGATTTGATCATAAGTGTCAGTAAAGACATGAATAATGTTACTATTTTAAATCTTTGACCTTTTTATTAAATAAAGAATCGAATTAAAACAATGTATCACCATTTTTTACAAAGATATTACACAGCATAACTGTTGTGAACATGGAAGATAATAACATGAAATTTCTTTCCTTGAGCATCCAAATCAGCATATTAGAATGATTTCTGAAGGATTCATGTGACAGACTAAAGAGTGGAGCTTCAGAAAATTCAGTTTGTGCATCACAGAAAAATATATAAAATTTTTAAACATATTCAAACGAAAAACAGTTGTTTTAAATGGTAAATACTATTTCAAAAATATGATCAGTGCTCCATCACAAATTTATAGTCCACCCTAATGTGTCTATATGGGAGATACTGATCAAAGCGGAGACGCTGACCTACCCATGTCAGTTTGTAAGTAACTGAGCCTTGGTATGCATGGACCCGGGTTTGAGTGTCGATCACAGAGAAAAGCAGCACGCTGAGGTATTCAGAGCTCTGTACAAACACAAGGAAGTGGTTTCACACAGCCTTCATCTGTTCCACTGCCCCATTATTCTTACACACACACTGGGACACAAGACTCTTTACGCAGCCTGTGTTTCTCAATAACTGAAGGTTTCCACTGCTTTTGCTCTTTAAGTGCTGAGTTCGTAAATGGAATAAATGGAATCATAAATGAACAGTATTAGGATGATACTACTGCATCAATGCAAAAACAGACTTGGGATGTATGATGACTGAAGCAGCAACCTGAAAAACCAAAGCTGATCTGCTTACAAGAACTAAGCTAATCGGCTTGAAATGACTTTGACAGTGGATTTAACCAGAGAAAGACCCCAATGTTAAACTATAAATTAAACAACTAACATGTGTGCATCTAGAAATAGTTTCATGACATGCATTATGAAGCATTACAAACCGTGATAAACAGCTGTGCTAAATATAATGCTTTAGTTAAACTCAGTCTCAGTCAGTTGCTTGATTTAAACTCAAGCACACTAAAACCTTTTCCCCTCCTCCCACTGCACACCAGCAAACTAACTGCACTATATTAGCATATAAATACAAGCAAACTATGAAATATGAAAAGTTTGAATCAATCTTTGACCAACTAATCAATGTCTTCATACCTTCTCGCTGCAACACATTGCAACTTTATCAAGAATGACTATGCATGTCATACTGAGAATAATTATGTGCAGTAAATATTAGAGGCAAATAACTTACAGGATATGTGTTTACATCTGTAGCAGCCATGCAGATAAATGCGATAGCACTGACAGTAGGTCTCAGTATGAAAATGCTGTCCATGCCCACGTTTAGGTTTGTACGTTAGCATCTCACAAACGTCAGCTGGTTTTAGCCAGAGATACCTTGCTGATACACAAGATGACATTAAACGTTCTGCTTGAGCAGATGAAAATTGTAACTTTATGAGAGCTAGATAACCAGAAAATGAATGTTTTCCTGTCTTCATTGGGATTGGGGTAGAATGCTTAGGGACAGTTTCACATGTTTTGTTTGGGTTTAGGAAAATGGAATAAAGTGTTACAAGTACCCCAGGTACAATGTTTTCTAAATTTTTGTAGCATAAACACCATCAAACCAATGAATGCTTTGGATCTTCAGATCACAATATTATAACATTTGTTACTTTGCGGACTGAAATGAAGACAGACAGTTTTTGTTTTATCCAGCTGTATTTATCAGTGAAACTTATAACTTCCAAGTGAAAGATATCAACTTTCAACTGTGATCAGCTGTGGGGTCATTTTGATTTAGCTCAGCATGAAAATAGCTTTCCTGGAGCATTTCAGTCCTTGGTAGTGCAACTGAAGCAAACAATCAAACTATGGGTGGGAAAGGCAATTGTTCAAAAAGTCTCCGGTTGTGGACTGGCACAAGCCAGGAGATGGATAAAAAAAAAAACTTCAAAGGCTTTATCAATGCCTAGAAGCACAGTGAAGTCTATTATTAAGAAGTGGAAGGTGTTCGGTACAACACAGACCCTCCATGGATCATGACGTCGCTCCAAACTGAATGAAAGAGCAGGAGGAAACTGCTCAGAGAGGCTACCAAGAGGCCTACAGCAACTCTGAAGCAGTTGCAGGAATTTATGACAAAGAGTGTTCATTGTGTGCATGTGACAACAATATCACAAATTCTCCACAAATGTGGTTTATATGGGAGGGTTGCAAGAAAAAGAAAGGCCACATGCAGTCACGACACATGCCAAAAAACACACCTTGAAGATTCTGAGGCAGATGAGACTAAAATGGAATTATTTAGCCTCAACACCAAATGAGATGTCTGGTAGAAATCCAATACATCTCACCATCCAAATAATAGCATTCCTACAGTAAATCATGGAGATGGTAATATCCTGATCTGGGGAGTTTTTCTCTGCAGCAGGGACTGGAGCACCTAGAAGGAAAAATGGATGAGGCAAAATACCATAAAATTCTTGAGGAAAAACTGCTGCCCTCTGCCAGAAAGTTATAAATGGGAAGAAGGTTTACCTTCCAACATGACAATGACCCAAAGCAGACAGCAAAACTGACCACACAGTGGTTGAAGGAGAAAAGGTGATTGTCCTTGCATGAATGATCTAGTCAGAGCCCAGACTTAAACCTCATTGAAAATCTGTGGAATGACTTGAAGACTGCAGTCCACAAACGCTCACCACCAAATTGAACTGAACTTGAGCAGTTCTGCAAAGCAGAGTGGGCAAATATTGCAAAGTCTATATGTGCAAAGTTAGTAGAGACAGAGACATATCCCAACAGACTAAAGGCTGCAATTAAATCAAAAAGTTGGTTCAACAAAATACTGACACGGGTGATACTTTTTTCCAACAGTCAGTGATTTTTTGTTTGTTGTTGTACAGTACATCATCTACAGATATCATCTACAGAGTGTATATTGTTGTGTCTACAGTAAACTGCCTGAAGTGCTGTGTTCCAAGTTTGTCCAGTATGTGTCACCCTCTACCCTTTTTTTTTATACCCCTTATCTACAATCAGCAACAGAAGACACTTGGGCCACATTTAAAAGTTATGAATTTTAAAGATAACAATAAAGCAGAAACCTTTTAAAAAAATAATTTTAGAGCTTTTCTAAAAAATAAAAAAAAAAGGTTTTATAGGGTGAAGTCGGTTTCCCTCACGTTAACACAGGTGTAGTTCATCACATTAACCCCTTAGCATTCCTGTAAAATTGGTCAAAAGACAAAATAAGGCATACCCTAAGTAAATTGCATGCTGTTCTTAAACCGTTTGGAGTATATGCATGATTTGGTCTCTTTTGAAAGGTGACACTCTGAGGTTTGTTCCTAAACAGAACCTCAGAATCACTGTAAGTCATTCCGGGTATTGAGTAATAGAACATTGAACACACTGGAAAAAAACAAAACCTTCAGCCTACATTTTTTTAGTAAACAGATGCCTGCAGATGACTATAGCTGGGAAACACAATGTGATCACAGCATGAAGCCTTGCTGGCGGTCTTACAAAGACAAGGATTGTACCTGCTGAGTTGATTGTATTTTAAATGATTTGCATCATTCCAATCACAAGAATATCAGCTTTCTAAATATGTTTCTAGATATGTGACTTTTCACGAAGTTTAACCCTCAAAACATGTTGTTATTTAATGCGATGACATTCATTCATGTTTAGGCATGAGTGCTGAATACTGATGAATAGCAGTTGAAGGTAAGTGAAGTAATGTCTGTTCATTTATACTGAGCAAACTGTAAAGAAATAAAATTTCTCAGCCCCAAAATCTAGTGTGATATACACAAAAAATAAAGAAATAAATTTGCTATGAGGACAATCCACAAAATCAATCAATTGCTCAATACTCTTTATTTCATTTAGGTAATCCACACAGTACATTATATCCATTCACTGTAAAATAAGAAACATTTTTAAAATATTCATCTTTAAAATCATACACCCATCTCATTCACTGTAAACAAATTATTGTACGAAAGCAACTTGTTCATTTAAAGATCAGACCAGTGAGTTACACCTCCCTGCTGAAAAAAAAAACAAAAAAAAAAAAAACAGAAATCTTCATGGAAATTCTAATGGTTTTCACTACAAATACCATTACAAACATTACAAGCCATCAACTATTAACCATTAAAAAATGGTTTCATGTAGTGTGTTTTGGGACATATTCCACTGGGATTTAGTGGTTTTAACAATTCACCAATAGAAGCCAGCAAATTACCAGTAGAGACCAACAGGGACCATTACAGTTTCCATTAAAACCAATTCAATTGCCATTATATCCAATAAAACCATTACAACAATCCTGTGATGGTTTCTATTGTTTTTTTGTTTGTTTTTTCAGCGGGGGTCACCTCAGAGTATTCCCGTTTAGTTCCCAGTATGCAGATGTCTTGATTTATTGATTATGTAATGTGGGATCAGGAAACAAACAGTATTATGCTGTGTTCAATGCACAAAGGAATGTATTCTTGTCCAGGAAAACACTGCATTTCACTTATTATATAATGAATAAAATCAGCTACCTCATAAAGATCAAAAAGAACAGGTGTGCTGCAAATTCCGGTCTAAAGATCCTTGTGGCAACAATACTGTTGTGATTCTCCTGAACAAACAAGCATTTGCTTGTTTACATCAGTTATGAATTCATTTCATTTATACAAGATCTGTAAGTATCAAAGATTTCAAATGGAATAGGAAAAATCAGAGCTGAGCACTTAGGGCCATCATTAAGGGGGACACAAAGAAATTTTTGAAAGTACTGTCCCCGGGCCCTGTGAATATTGGAGATGCTGGCGACCCTGATCTGACCACAAAATAATATTCAACAAAAATTATAAACACCAAAAACTGTTCCTTAACCATCATCTTTCACGATATCCGTAATGCATAACACTGAAAACATTCAGGGAATCTTGAAGAACAACGAGTGGCTAACAACATAACCATTCATATATCCACAGAAATGTACATGCTCTCAGTTTGATTTCATTACTGCCACACTACATTCAAGAACTGAACAAAAATGTGGCACATCAACAAAGATCAGAGCGCTCAACACACAGCTAACTGAGAGCTGATACGCTCTCTTGGTAGGTTAGGTAGTAAACATTAAACATATTTAAATACCTCACATAACACATGGAGACTTAGTCAATTAAATGGAACGTTCACAAAGATTAACATCATCAAATCTAAAAATACATAACGTAACCAAAAACAAGGAACTATTCCTTTAAAATCCCAATCTCTAGATAGAATTTCGTTATGCAGTTGCATTAATACTTGTCATCATAAATGACTGAAATAGCCAAACCTATAAATTCACAGGAGCTGTCCACATACTTTGGCCATGTTACTATAGATGGCAAACAGAAACAGGATTTATGGAAAGGCAATAAAAAGGAAAAGTCACATTAGTTAAAAAAAAAATTACCCATTTGGGATTGGGTCCTTTCTTTAAAAGATACAGAAAAATGGCACATTAGCTTTCCATTAGTCATTAACCTCTACACTGTTTGATTATTCTAGTTATTCTGGTAGGTTTAATGTAGAGCACTGTTTGTTACCTTAAACGTTACAAAATATGTCACATGAAAAAGTTTTTAGGCTGGACTTAAGTAAATGGGCTTTCATTAAACAGAAAACAGATGCAGGTTTGATAAGTTTATATTAAAACACTATGTGTTACCTTGAACTGCTGGAGGAGTGGACTTTGGAACAGTCAGTGAGAACACGTTGAACTTTAACCTCACACTATTTTCACTTACAAAACATTTGTTCATGCACCATCGACAGGCAGAAGAAAATATATGAACATACACACTATTCTTGTATAACATCCTAGTTAAACTCAAATACTGAGGATAGTAAAATAGATAAAACTCTTCTTAAAACCCATGCTGTAGTTTATCGCTTTATTAAACCTGCATCTAAGGAAATGTGCAGCAGAGGTTTGTATTTGGCAACTTTTTTCAAAGGATTGCACTATTGTCATTAAGAGGTCCCTTGACGTTTTCTTGAAACTGAAATGAAATTTGGCACTAACATATAAACTGCAACCCTCATGGAGAGATGAAATACTGAAAACAACGATGCAATACAGACTAACGGAAAGAGAAAAACAAGGTCAACACCAGCTATCTTTGATCCTTACTGAAAACGACATTGAATGGCACATTGAATAATCTGGCAGCAAACAAAATTATTTCAGAAATCAAAAAAAAAAGAAATGTACATGTATGTACAGTAGTATGTACCGTCAGACAAAAGATCAGCAAAAAAATCAACAACGACAATAAGGATTTAGCTTAAAAACAATTAAAACACAGTCAAAAATGTAAAACCATCTTACAAAATGACTGAATTGGGATGTCATGGAGAGGAACGGGTGAACTTTGGCACACAAAGATGGTAGGTGAAACCATTACAGCAGAGAGCAGATTCACTGACGCTTGTCTTTACAGTCCTTTGTTGAAGTAGACAGTCTCTACTCCAGGACGACAGGCTCGAATCTTCTCCTGCAGCTCTGGTTCCAAACGGCTCACTGCCATAGAGCTGCACGATTTTAATTAGAATTATGAAGTGCAACAGAATGATTCATAAAACAAAATGAATTCTTCTGAAAGAGTTTTGAGAATGTTCTCACCTCTTTTGTGGGAATAGCGCACAGCACAATGGGGTTGCGAACACAAGGCTAAGAAAAAAAAGAATGTAGAAAAGAATGGGTCACAAAACAATTCTTGAATGCCTTTTAAGAAATAACTGTTTATTAGACGAATCTATCTGTCTTTGGTAACTCACCAGAACCCAACCAAGCCAACCTGAATGGGTTGCACTCATCCACGGAAACCTCTGAAAAATAAAGGGGGAGAAAATCAACCTGGCAACAAAGCCCATGATTGTATTGGGCTATTTTAAGGGCTACTGCATTCAAGCAGACCGGACACTGTAGCTGCGTGCTCTGCTAAGGCTAAAAAACTTTAATTTAGAATACTTCTAAGGTTTTATCATCATTCATGTAAACCAAACTGTTTATAATGTAGGTTAGAATTTACCTTCAGGAAGGCCTTCTTTTCCAAAGAGTTCATTAAAAAGGGAGGGATGGCTATAGGAAGATTTAATTAGAATGATAGATTATTTATGTGTAATTACAGTGTCACAAACCAGTTATGCACTTTAGCATTGCCTGTGCATAAGACCTACAGTGTGGGGTTTTAAAGTTTGAGACCACTCATAAAAATCCTGATATTTTATATTCTATTACATATAAAATCCCTCAACATTATTACTAGATTTAAACTAGATTCCAGATTTTCAGTGTGGTCTCAGACTTTTGGACGTCACTGTACGTGCATGATTTTATAAACATAGGTGCAAAGTCCATTCTATTGCAGTCAGCTTAATAAAAGACAGATTCAGAGATTTAGAGTAAACGAACCCATTCCTGGAGAGGCCATGAGGATTCTGGAAACCACTACTTGTGTGATGGCCTGTTGAGCCTGCCTTTGAAGATTCTCCTAACCGATTGTCATTCTCATCTGTTACTGGGATGCCATGTTTGAGTTCACTGATTCAACAACAAAAGGAAGAACCATAGTTTACATCACTTCATGTCTATTAAATCATGAACAGCAGCACACAATATACACTTCCGGTCAAATGTTTTTTTTGGAAATTATACTTTTATTCAGCAAGGATGCATTAAAATAGTGGGTAGTAAAGACATTTATAATATTACAAAAGATAAGATTTCCATTGATGTATGGTTTGTTAGGGTATGACAATATTTGGCTGAGATTCAACTATTTGAAAAATCTAGAATCTAAGGGTGCAAAAAATAAAAATATTGAGAAAATCCGCCTTTAAAGTTGTCCAAATGAAGTTCTCAGCAATGCATATTACTAATCAAAAATTAAGTTTTAATATATTTACAGTAGGAAATTGAAAAAATATCTTCATGGAACATGATCTTTACTTAATATCCTAATGATTTTTGGCATAAAAGAAAAATCAATCATTTTGACCCATACAATGTATTTTTGGCTATTGCTACAAATATACCCCAGCGACTTAAGACTGGTTTTGTGGTCCAAGGTCACATATATAATAGGCATTGAGAGACTACCGAACAACCAATTCTGAGCAACCCTAGTAAAATGAGGTCAAAGCTCTTCATGCAAAAGATTTGTTTTAGGTAATTATTTACCGTTGTCTCATGAGTGGAATATTAATACAGTTAGCAGCAGCTACAGCAGCGAAAGGAACAAAGCGTCCTATTAATGGAGACACATGCTGAAAGATAGTAAAAATCATTTTTAGTTTAAACATGAATATTGATTAATACATGAAAACAAAAAGTGAGCACTGAGCAGGAAACATTCTAATATGTATTACTTTTCTGTGAAATTGTTACAGCCCTTAAACATTAGAAAGCAAGACCTTTACCTTTGCTAATGCATTTAGTCCTAAAGCAGTAGCCACGGCTCCTGTGGTCGCTGATACATACGCTGTACCAAGCTGGCTGCAAGGACATATAAGGAATTTAGGGATTTTGTAAATTAGGTCAAAGTAGAGCACAAGATAATTAATGCATTAAGTGAAACAAATGTTCATATGCATGATCTAAAGTCCTCTCACTTTTAGGGTTGGGTATCGTTTGAATTTTATTGATTCCAATTCTGCTTATCGATTCCCCTTCTTATCGATTCCTAGTTTTGATTCCAATAAGATAAAAAAAAAATCCAATAAAAAGGTCAAACATATTTATTCTGTCTTTTTACAAAGCATTCTGTTGCAGCTCTATACTGTAACATGAGCAAAAATACATGAGCAGCAGCCTACAGAACACTGAGGCCCTACAGTTTTAACAAAAATAAACAACTAGACTAACATAACATTACATTGTTAAAGACAAGTACACAGTCAGTAATAAAATAGTAACAAACAAACAAATCAGTTATTAATAGCATAAATATATACAACTGAACAAATTTCAAAAATTGAAATCAAATGCTTAAAAACACTACCGTTTTCTTTTCATAAATAAAATATAGCTGAAATCCTCATGAAAGTTTACGAAAGACATTCAGTCAAGATCAGTGAATGATTTTCTTTAGTTCTTTGTTTAACATTAATGACAGGCAGCATGTTTTTAGGCTGCTGTCTCTTTAACACCGAACGCACGCAGATCTAAAATACTTATTTGTTTTCTTTCTCGCCTGTTTACGTTACGTTTCTCTGTGCTCGCGCTTCAGATGTGTGCCGCGCACACAAAACAGTACACAAGTTCTTACGCTTCCTGCGCTTAAATCGTTTAAAATCACATTAAAATGCGAACACAGGAATCGTTAAGTGGAATCGAAACTCCCCGTGTCTTATTGAATACATGGTTAAGGGAAATTTGGAACCGGTTCTCGATACCCAACCCTACTCACTTTACTGTGATGGGGGCGTCTCCGCTCCTGTTGGTATAGTTGACTATTGCATTGAAAGACTGATTGATCCACTGCCAAAACAGAACTGCTGGAGTTGTTCTAAAAGCAAGAAAAAAAAAATATAAATATTCAGCATTATTTGAAGACAAATCATTTATCCAGAAAATGTCCAACAATTCCTACAGCTACACTACAATAATGGATTACACAGCAAAATTTCAGCATGATTTCACCTGTAAAACGTCATCATGCATCCAGTGATGGTCATGTTCATGGGGACCCTGAGCAGACATGCGACCAATCAGGAGCATTTTCTCGCCTGTGTCTGGATGGAATGCGGAGTCAAAAACATACTTTGCCCTCCATAGCTCGTCTTCTGTGAGACCTTGTGTTACCACCCATAAATAATGCAGAGAAAAATCTTACTATGATGATGATGGTAACGTATTTGTTATCTAGAAAACTATGTCGCATTTGTAGCATGAAACGCTATACAAAACTACATAAATAATGCAGAGAAAAATCTTACTTGTAATCCAGAATTATCTGACGTGCTTTTTCTAATTGTTCATTTGACAGAAGGATGTTTCTGGGGTCTGTGACGGTGAAGAAATGCTTTGCTCGCCCCACAAATGTTCCCTGATCCCAGCGTGGCTCTTTAATATTTATGGGAGGTGGAGAGCTCAGCTGCCATGGTACAATGTGAAAACATTACACTGTTAAAAACACCTTCTTTTTATCTTGTAACACACAAGTTATTTTTGATGGTAAGTACACTTCTGTTTTTTATTGTTTTTAAAAGAAGTCTCTGCACCTAAACTGTATTTACTTGTTCCGAAATACGTGAAAACAGTAATATTGTGAAATCTAATTTGAATAAATTAGTAAATTTTAAAATGTAATAACATCTAGTAAATCAAAAGCCTTTTTAGATTTTTCCCTCCAGAAACAAAACCAAATAATGCTTGCACATGACATTCTTCTTCTGGTTAAGCCACCGCTGAATCAGCATGTAGCTGCTAAAGACAGCTGACCAGCCAACCAAAGAAAAGAAAACATCAGTCACACTGAAAACGACATAAGGTGCTGCTAGTGCCCATATAAAGCAGCGCCTCTGTGTATATACAGCCTGTTTTTCTATACAAAACTAGAAAAAGCACCAGATTAGAAATTGAGTCTCAGTGTATGGGATTGGTTAAAAGGATCGTTCTCTCAAAAAATGTCATCAGTTACTCATTCTCATTTATTTTCATCTTTCTTCTGTGAAAGACAAAAGATATTAGACAGAATGTGAAGGACTGCAATTTTAATCAACATTCACTGTATCATTTTCCTTACTTCCACTTAAGAAAGAAAGCCATACCTGTTTTAAAATTATACAAGGTTACTATTTTTGGCTGAACCATGCCTTTCCAATGACAAATAGAAAACCAGCTTCATTATCAAATGCTTCAAGGTTGAGTCCAGATAAAATTTTAAGGAGAAACAGAATTTAAGCATTTATTTACAAGTGCATATTGCAAGAAAAATCATTCGCAGTGGCAGAAATAAATAAATCACGCGCTTTTAAATGTGCAGCTTGGTGACATTTTATCTTGACAATGCACCAGATACGGCTAAAGGAGGACAATAAATCAAACGCTTCAACGGCTGACAGCTACAAAAGTGGGCCCGTGTCTCTTTAAATCAAATCAATGTGCATGTGTTTTGCACGAGATCACTTGATGTCCAGTTTGTAACGCGTCTGACTGGTGATAGCAAGACCGACTCAGCTGCGCTAATCGATTCTTTTGAACTGTTCGTTTCAAATAACCGATTCGAAAAGAATTCAGTGTGGCATATTAATTGCTAAGAAACGTCTCAATATGAAGGCATTGATTTTTGTTCTATTATTTTTACATTTAATTCTATTATGTTTTTATTAATAATAGTGTTTATGTAGATCATCCATAATAAAATTAAAAATTTTCGAACTTAAAATGTGTATATACATTAAGTACTTAATTAAATTAATTTAAATATCGGAGCATGATTTTCAATTTAGTGAAACCAACTCAACTTTATATACATAGTACGTAAAAAGTAAATATTTTAATTTACGTTTTATATAACATGTTCTTCTATTTACCGATTAGTTTAGTTTAGTTCAGGTTTATTTCAAATTTGACAAGAGATGATTCAATCCAATTCGTCTACGAATCGTTCAGTCATTTTAGTGAATAATAGTTAGGGTTCAGACAGGCTCAACCGATTCGCTAAACAAAGATCCGAGAACAATAAAAACAATTGATTCACGAATCGGATATCGCAACAAAACGACTACATTACGTTTCCCTACAATGAAAACACCACAACAGCGCGCGCACGTTATGGATTGCAAGATAATGACCGATGCACGCGCCTCTTGATCTGAACTGAACTTTGAACAAAGACGCCGTGTTTATGACACTTTCCCCAAACAGCTCACTTACTGCCCAATAGTATGCATTCATGACCATATATGACTCTATTTTAATAGCTTATTATTAAAATGCATGCACACATCATAGGTTATATTTTATATGTTAAAACAATGATGCCTTTAAAGAGCGAACACTGCAGGATAAATTACATTATTTATATGGTGTCTCGTTTTGAAATCAGTTGTCAGAATTTCATCATTTTAGCCCAATGGCAAAGAATGGTTCAAAACCAGTCAGTCAGTACCGGTTAGGTGGCTTCCATTGGGGTTTCAATATGTCATAAATCCATATAAAAAATAATATTCTGTTTAAATGTCATGATGAAAAATACTGCAGGGATGCTCCTTATGATAACAATCTTAATCAATGTAAGTTTTTATCTTTAAAACCATCTGTACAACTCCAGCTGTGCAGCTCTTTATCAACCTCTGGATGCCACATCACAAATCCACTTCCTGGCGGCATAAGGGTTTTACATTCTAATGCAGCCAGTAAAGAAAAAAAAGGAAGAAGAAAAACATATCTGGCCGATGGCATCCGTGAAAATCTATAAAAAAGGTCACTTACAGTGCAAGAGTGCAAATCTCGCCGTCAGACCGAATCACAGCGCTCCGCTGCAGCTATCAGTCTCCCGCACTGAGGAGGCTAATTCTGGATTTACGAATCAATGTGAAGTACGCTGCAGTAAACACCGCCCTCTGCCCAGCCAACCAGAGACGTTGTTCATAATAAAAGTTTTTCAATAGCTTGGAAAATATTTGTAACATGGGATAAAATGTGACTGTGAAAGTTTTCACAAACCGAGCTCGACCTAAATCAATGTTTTTGTATTCCAGCAGTCTGCGTGTTTATTGGTAATAGACTTTAAACATAAAGAACGCCTATCCTTCACATTCCTTACTAGCGGACTTACCAAGAGGTTTACGGACAAGAGCTTTGCTGTGAAAAAAATTACGAAGGACAGCGTCACCTGAATTCACAAAATCATGGAGAAACGATACTCGGTAATTATTTGCATGTGTGTGACAGCACATTTCTGTCATTTCTTAACTTAGGTACATGTAGTTTGTGTGTCACACAAGGGTTACCTTTTTATTATTACTCTTTATTTAATTGAATCTCCACAGAAAGAGATGAATATGTTACATAATTACCTCCAAAAACTAAGACCATTTCAAAATGCCAGTTATTTCTTGGAGCTAAGTAAAACGCTTTATACTTAAAGGGTGAGTGATGGATTTCTCCACAGAGCTCCGTGTTAAGAATATTCTGTAAAGTACAGTTTCCTGACGGGTCTAAGAAAATGCCCCCATCTAGCGGATATGTAAACACCAACTCAGTCATTCCTGTTATACTTTTCATTTTCATGAACGCACTTCTGATGTGTGAAATATTAAACTCAAGATTTTCAGTCATGCAAATCATTTTTGTTTTATCGCAATAACACATAAAGCGAACATAGGAGAGAATTTTAAGTGGCACTTTTGTTTGAGTGGGTGTTGGACATTATTCCCTAACATTTAATAAGGAATGTTTTACTGTTTTTTCAAAAAATCTCTCACTGTTATTACAAACCCCCCCCCCCCCCAAAAACAAACAAACATTACATCATGAGGAAATGTAGGATTTAAAAAAAAATCTCTCACTGTTATTACAGAAAACGGTATGATTTTAAATGTCAAATAATTTCAGGTTGTCACCCTCATATAAGCAAACTCTGTAAATCTCACTGAGCAATTTTTTACTTTAGCTCTATATTTTCTTCCTATTACGTAGGTTCTATCCTTATTTTTTTTGCATTTGTCATAAATAGGTTTCCTGAATTTGACCCAGACCATATATTGTTTTTGAAAGTCTGCTGTACTGTAACCATTAAGATATAATTCTTTAAATTCCAATAAAGGCATATTTTCATTTTTTATAGTTAAAGTGCTCAGTACATTTTACTGCATAACAGGAATGACCCAGTTTGACAGTTAAAAATCAATCAGCAACACTGCCAATATTTTGCAGCGTCCTACAGCAGGGGAAGAACAGAACATTACAGCTGCTGTCTTTTAAAGAAACAGGCTTTACATAGATAAATAGCATGAGTCTTATTGCCGTTCAAATCCCTATTTAATGTGCTCTGATTTACAAATTATGGGAAATAATACAGTAACATACAAAAGCAAAACAAACAAAAGCCACTGCTCTGTAAACTAAGAACAATAACAAAATACTGCATTGAAAAAGTGCTTCAAAGACATTGAAAAGGGACTAAAACTAAAGTGTCTCATACCCACCTGCAACAAACACTGCAACAGGCAATCATTTTAAAACAGCAGTCGGAAATTTGCCAGATGACAGCTCATTGTGTAACCCGAGGCCATGCAGCATGAGAATGCAGCTATAATACACAGCACTATTTTAAGCTCATCACAACTTGTACGTAATCCAGTCATAAGCATTTAGAGTGTATATTCAAAACGTTATTCCACAGCGTTTCAGAAGAATGCACATAAACCCATTAGTCGGAAGTAACCCTTATATCCTGCTCAAAAACAAAACAGCTTTTTTTAGTACAGAAGAGAGAAAAAGTACACGATGCAGATGAGAGAGCACTGTTACATTTGTGTGTTTGTTGAGATGACTGCATCTAATCTTATTGCAGTATAGATATGGCACGTTTTGGTCCAAGGACAGGGGTTTTGTTTTGGAAAATTTGAACAGATGTCTTCTATGAATGATCACTGTCCATGGGGTCAGATAGTGCTGCAATACTGTAATAAAAAAAAAACCCTTCCCATCTTACACAAGGAATAATCTGGAGTGCGGCGAGTGACGTGAGGCTCTCCTCTGCGTGGTGCAGGGTCAAACTGTAAACTAAAGGAAATCATCCTGTTAATATTCATAACAGCAAAATTACTGATATATAACACGGGGGAACGGGGAGTTATCATAAAACAGAAATAGTTTTATGCTTTATGTCATTACGTACAAGGAGTACTTAAGCGTGTCAATCAAGTTCCATGATCGCTGCCTGGTTACCACATCGGTAGCAATAATTAGGTTGCACTGAAGATTGTTACAACATTACGTTCAATGACACCAGTTATAAACCCTGTAGAAATGATTGAAAAATATATTTAGCCAGTACCTAATCAGTGGTAGGTAGGTATATTATTAAAAAAAAAGTTATTTGAATATTTTTAGACTTTTGTGTAGTTTCAAATTTCTACTACATAGTTTGTTTCAAATATGCAAAATTTTTTCATGTTACAGTTTAAATTACTCATGTAAAAAACCACATTTAATATCTTCAACAAAAAATATATACACGATAACATAATTATATCACATGTACCTTTCAGATGATTATCTTTTATTGGGACTCAATTATTTAATTATTCAACTAAAATTGTCAAAATACAATAAAAAAAAAAATACAATTAAAAAAATAGAATGTATACATTTCTTTTGCTAAAATTTTTAATAATATTTATATATTCTATAAATTGTCATTAATGTGAAATACTAAATCAACTATTTTATTTAAAATTCTATTTTTACAATTTAGTTGAATAATAACCAATGCGAACCAGGCAAAATTCCATAAAAGAGATTCAATCTGAAAGGTAAATTTACTCTAAGACTTTTATATACAAGAATATAAAATAGATACATATTAATTGTCCCTACTGTAATTGAAGATGTCTTAAGAGCACCAACTATGAATGCAAATTGAATGATTTACTTGCTCAATTAGCCTACAGGTTTTAATGAAAAATGTCTGAAGTGTACATCTACTTCATGGAAATACTGATTAACACACCCTGTTACAGTTAGTATTTAATATAAAATATAATATCACTAATATAACATAATATAAACAATAATATAATAACATGCCACTTGGGGCCTTCTGTGCCAACTCTTGAGGGGCCCATCTTACCTCAAGGGTCTAATTTGAGCTTTTTACTTCTAAAAATAAAACCTATAATTTTTACTCCAAAAATCTAGAAACATTCATTTGTCCAAAATCCCCTCATTAAACAAATTTTATACAGTAATCAACTTCTTTTTTACCCTCCATCACTAACTGGTGAGCTCGTGACCTGACCTGAGACAGAGTCAAGCAGTTGGCATGGTTAAATGTTTCTGAGATGTCCGTGGCCAAACGTGTACCCAGCCCCCCTGGGGGAAATCCCCCAACCTCCACGCGTCATCTGGATCTGACCACAGCAAATCACACATGGGACCCTGCCAATAAGATTTCTAAGGTCCTGTGAGTAGTATTCACAGCTGCAACTCTTAATGATTTTGATTACTGTAACACTATACATCTTTCTGATATTCACAGGTGGAATTTTATACCTCATGGGGAAACTTCTTGGATACGGTCCCCAATGCGCGGATGTGATCCAGCGTGTCAATTGAAGGCGACAATCCTCCATGGAGACAGAAAAATCTGTGCAGATGAAGCAAATAGAGTTTAGTTTAAGCTTTATGTACACTATCTATGCAAAGTCTTTGTTTTGAGTTGAGTATAGGGCTGTCTCGGTGAAGAAACTTTTCTTCATATCACAACATGCATTGTTATTGCCATTTATTTATCTATCTGTCTACATAATTAAGCTCACCGTTTTTTTTTTTTTTACTAAATGTATAATAATATATTCCGATTCTCGAATATGACTGGACAAGAGGCTTTCAGTGTTTTGACATATCGGCAGTAATGAGTACAGGGGACTCATCTCTGCACTCATTTTACAGACTGTCAGTCAGAGCAGCAGTTACATTATTTACACAATGAGGTTGCGGCAAGCGACTATCTTTATGAGTGAGTCAACTAATACGTTTAAAAAATGCTGATTCATTCATAATTGAAACAAGGCGTTAAAATTATTTTAACTCTGAGCGCCCCATTACAAGGCCCAACGACGATCAATGCGTTCCCTGGGTAATGCTGAAGTTGATGTTTCACTTCATAGAGAACAATGCCATCGATTCATTGCACTGAACAGTGCTGACGCAGTTGTGGGAAATCAGCTTAAATGCTGAAAGGATGCTATGACAATGATATCGCTTTCATCTTCTGATAAACTGATGGGCAAAACTGTCCTCCCACCCACAAATATATGACTTGACTTGAAGAAGGTCAGATGCATGTAATCACGCATATGCTCAGACAATCTCTCTCACTCCGAAAAGCCCTGTCTGTTGCAAATCTAAGTAACCTCTGTACAAAATCCCAATGATACACAGCCGTCTTAAAGATGTAAAAAAAGAAGAGCTAGTTGTGGTAAAAATAGTACGGTACTCTCTTCCCTTTTGTTTTGCAGTGTAATTTGCAGTGTTGACCCTTCTTTTTCAAGACCTCTGCAATTCGCCGGCTGGCATGCTGGCTTGTGAATCAACATCGGGCCACAATACCTTGACTGATTGCCAGCCCATTCTTGCATAATCAATGCTTGGAGTTTGTCAGAATTTGTTTTTGGGTTTTTGTTTGTCCACCCTCCACTTTATGAAAAAAAAAAAATCCCCCCCCGATCAAGGTCTGGGGAGTTTCCCGGCCATGGACCCAAAATTTGGATGTTTTTGTTCCCTGAGCCACTTCGTTATCACTTTTTGCCGTTATGGCAAGGTGCTCCATCGATGCTGGAAAAGGCATTGTTCATTACCAAACTGTTCTTGGATGGTTGGGAGAAGTTGCTCTCGGAGGAAAGTTTTTGTACCATTCTTTATTCATGGCTGTTTGTTTTGGGCAAAAAAAACTGTGATTGAGCCCACTCCCTTGGCTGAGAAGCCAACCCTCCCATACACATAGAATGCGTTTCAGGATGCTTTACTGTTTGGCATGACACAGGACTGAACAGTAGCACTCACCTTTCTTTTCTCCGGACATAGCTTATTCTGGATGCCCCAAACATTCAGAAAAAGGGGATTTACTACCAGACAAAATTCTTAACCCCAGTCCTCAGCAGTCCGGCATTCCCTGGTACCCTTTGGAGAATTTCAGTCTGTCCCTGATGTTTTTCCTGGAGAGTAAGTGGGTTCCTTTTCCTGCCATTCCTGAGCAAGCTCTGCAATCCGGCTGGTGCCCCGATCCAGCAAGAAACAAAATCTGAATCAACTTATGGAGATCAGTCATAGCGAACTTGCTGCGACTTTTTGCGGCCCACCCTGAAGCTCTTCTTCACAGCAACTTGCAACCTCTCCCTATGCAGATTCATTGATGATCCGCCATAATTGCTTGATTTCAAGTGCCAATCTTACTAAGCCAGCCATTATCCTTTTCCTGTGAATCCCTTTTGTTTGTGCAAAGCAATAGATTAACTGGACCTGTTGTTCCTTGACAGGTTAACCTTATGTTAACAGAGGAAGAAACCAAGGATTTCAAGCCCTACCCGTCGAGCTTTTTTAAGCACTTCCAGTCCTGTTATCTCTACTAAACACTGTCGGAACCTCGCGCGTTGCTAAGTAACGAGACCTAGTTGGGTACGGTTACAAGCGAATGAAATACTGTTAATCATCAAACCAATTTAACCTGTTGTGTACAGAGGGCTAGGGCTGCCAGAGGGTAAGCGTATTCCAACAGGGAGGGGGAGAAGCTACTTATGAAATTATTTCCAAACAGGGTTTGCTATTTCCCGCTATTTTATCAGGCACTCGTCATTAAAAGCCATTAAAACTTGGTATGTGCATCGTCTAACATTTCATCGACTTTCCACGAAAGAATGGTGATTCGCTCTCCGGTGATATCTAAACCCTGGACCACGATTTAAAATGACCAGAACAAGCCAGTAACAATGCACATGAACTTTACTTTCTTGTTATTAGTAACGTAAAAATTAAATTAATCTAAAGGCAGACTGTCTCTTCCCTTTATATGCATCTACGCTTAATAGATGCAAACCAACAAGTGTGCACTGTTCTCTACTGCCCAATAGCTATTTGCAGTAACCTCTAATCCACATAGTCCTCCCGCATGAATAGGTAATGCGTATACTGGGTGATTTACCGCCAATCCTTAAACAGTTCCATCTAGTATCATTAATGCTTTTAAGCCTTGTACTATCTCCACATACGGTCAATCCGGCGGGCAACGCACCAGCCTCCTGAACGCTGTTGACTACCTTTGCGATAAACTTTCTTTAGCCAGGCCCAATAGATAATATAAAACAAAGCAGGTACACACCACATAAGCCACACAAACAGTGATCTCAGACTATTAACCACAATTGCCACTTAAAATTCCTAACAAAACTGCAAGGTCGGCCAAAACTGACACGTACCAGTGATGAGAAACAAAAATTGACATATATGCGTAATGGGATCTTTGTTTTCTTGGACATAGGCTTTGAGAGGAACTGCTGTAAAAATGTGCGGCTCATATAACCTTAAAGTGTTGTGTAACATCTTAACTAACTGAGTAAATGAATAACATAAAAATAATGAAGCATCACCATCATCATTCAGTATTGCATTATTAGTTATTTTTTTATTTGGATATAAAGTAAAATATTCATAATGTTATATTTAATGTATATTATATTCCTAGTAGTTAAAAAGCCAGTTCCACATCCCCTTTGCTGATCCACAGAGCGAAGTCAGTTCATGCCCGATTATAAGAACACAACATGTGGGAGAAGTTGACAGAGATTTTCATTTTGTAGGTCTACTAATTTTCAGGCAACAACCCCACCCCCCCCCCCCCAAGCCCCCATTTTTACTTATTACATTGTGCGTATGTAAACTTATAGGACATCAAAATTTGGTCTTTATTTAGAACAGTGAATAAGGTTCATACTGATAATGATGACCAGGTCGGACTTAATTCATAGATGCCAGCCCAGTCTTGAATTAATTCTGCGGACAACTTTTTAAAGAGACCATTAATAATAACCTTTTATATAACGCACAATTTAGTGTTGTCGGTCTTTTTTTTTTTTAACTGATGCCCCTGGTGGCATCCGAAAGTTTATAAGTACCCGTACTCGCTTAGAAAGCAAAGGCGAAACCCAAAACTCTGCCTGACAACGAAGTAACAGTAACGGTAATAGATACAGGCCAAACCTGAACGAGCTATCTAGGTTGCCTAACTGCGCCTGCACAGATGCCGACAACCATAGTCACAATTCATGCCACGGGGAACGGCCAATAATAGAATAATTCGGCACCGCCATCTATTCGCCGGCCGTAGCCGGCCCAGTACGCGATAGGAGCCGTCCACTGGCACTGTATCTGAGCCGATAACAGAAATTTAGGGACGGCCCCTGCTGCGCCGCCCCACGGAGACCGCCCGCCCCCTGAAACAGCACGTGGGGGTTTTAACATAGATTCAACACTGACATAGACGTGACGATATATCTTCAGTACTGCAACTCACCTTCTCGCAAGAGATTTTCACTTGGTTTTCCGCGCACAGTTGCTTGCACTCGTTCACAGTTAGCTTGCGATCCTCATTGGATGCTCAGTTTCTTTCGTGCAATTACCTTCCTCGTCCATTACGCGTTAAGTTCCTCAAATGCATTCAAGTAACGGATAATGCCCTAGAAAAAAATGTAAATAAATGACTCACAAAAACTAGGTTGCTTTAGGTGTTTTGCGCCGTCTGGGGGTTTGGCGTATCATGCCGTCCAAAGTACGTTTCTCATCAGTCCCAGTGTTAATATTAGCAGCCTGTTGACCGGTCCTATTACCTTGAAATACTTTAGGGCCAGCCAAAATAAACTAAAGCACGCCTGCCTTACTTTTTACTGCCCTCGAGAATAAATCGATGTAGTTACTGTTCTCTGCTAAGCAGTAAACGATTAAAAACGTACAGCCACTGAAAGCTCCTTGATTTCGACTCAGAGTCTGCGTTATATGATGATAGCGCAGCCCAGAGACGAAGAATCCGCCTCATGTAGGTTGACTGTCACCTAATCCGCATTCCCAAAAAATAACGGAATCCTACTACCGTGAAGGAGCCGGGCCCACTCCGCTGCGATAGGACGATCACACTTGAATGCTTTATGTCCTAATTAAGTATTTATACACACCAGGCGTCGCAGTGGGGCATGGCCCTGAGTCAATGAAACGCTCAAGCGTGACCTTATTAATATTGACATCCAGTTAAGTACTCTTCGCTAATAGTGAGCACTTTTCGCCAGATATTGTGCTTTGTCTCTTCTGAGAGCGTTTAGCTGCCGACCCAACTGAATGTACAAGGATGAATAACAGTTTTCATTTGTGAAACAGCCTACAGTGACCTTATTAGGTTTTAATAAATTAATTATATGAAATCAGATAATGATGATATTATATATCATTGGATAGTACTACTTACTTAATAATACTGATGATGATAATAATGACATTGATTAATGCATAATAATAATAATATTAACAATTGATTATTCATTAATTATGCCTCTGTTTTGCTGGTGAACTGTGATGCGCTCGGTTGTTCCCCTCGTGTGTTTCGTGTGATTTTGAATGTGAAGGAGTCAGAATTTATTTAACAGTGTTGTTTATTTAATATTGCCCTTATTCATATACTGCTTTAGCATATTTACCACTACATGCATTCCCCCCCCCCCCCCCAGTTATCCCAATAATTGTTTTCATGTTTCAAATAACATTATTTACTTTCCAAACGTGAAATATTATCCTAATTTTGCTAAGTCGACTTTGGTATAAAAGCTGTTTCTGTCTATTCAAACAATAAAAAATTAAATAACAAGATAAAGTTATTTCATTATTATTATTTATCATATCATGTTTACGATAATCCTAACTGAATGCCTTTTTTTCCCCCTGCGAAAGCTCTCATAATAAATAAGCTAATCATTTTAAACACGGTCCTCGGAAAATGTTACATAAATGGAAGAGCAATAATAATTTTAAAAGTCCAGAACATATACACATTCACGTACATGCGACATATTAATGGCATGGCTGTTTTCAAATAGTTCAAGCCAGCCCAACACTGAAATATATATTTAAAATGAATACATATGGAGGACAAAAGTAGGCGCGTGAGCTCGGAAACAAGGCCCCTTCTGGAGATTTGTGCTAAAGAATAGTATAAATTCCACCCACCCAGCTGACGCCATGCGTATTACAGGCCTATTCTTACTCCATTTTATTATTTTTTCTAGTGCGAAATGGCTGCCTGTGGTATCAGCTTTAAACCACAGCGACGTATCAGGGAAAAAAAAATATCCATCCCAGTAAACCAGAATTAGCACGCTCCAGTTTAGCGAACGAACAATCTTGACGGTTTCAAGGAACAGTGTCCATATGGACCTGCTGCTAAATAACATTATGCCTTTTGCTTTCAAGAATGGAAGATTAGAGCTGTGTTCCTATGTTTAACCCCATTATTATTTTCCGTGAAATCGCGTTCCTAGATGCAGGGTAAAGATAAATCACTACTTTCTTCATTGCCCATCGTTTAACGTAAAATTACATCTGCTTTCATATTAAAGTTAATTTTATCTCCATTAATTAAAAGAGATAATCTATTCTTACCCCCCGATGCGCAAATAAGAGCTGGGTCGGACAATGACTACAGAATATATAAGGACAAAGACGGACTTGCCATAAGTGATATTCCGCGACGTCGTTAGTACATTTTGTTTTGGTAACCAGACATTCTTTATTCAACTGTAAAAGTGATTGCCTGACGTACGTTAAGAGGTGTCAGATATTTACCATAGTTTATATTAGCAACGCCCTATCCTCTGCGTAACGTAACTTTCAGGTGGTTAATTGCACAGGCGCTGTTGTTTTCTTTTGATTGACGTCAGTCAATCAATCACTTTCGATGCAGTCGCGGGGTCGATGTAAGATGGTTTGAAAAGATTGCCTATGCCTCATATTCAGATTGTTTATTCCACAATACAAGAATATTCCTTTTTATATATCCACTTTATCTCATTCTGCTATAAAATTGTTTTTTTTACATATAGTTTATTTGAACAGAAAATCGATGCACCAAGATAGCAGCAACAGCACACGACCATCATGGTCCCGGCGTAGCATATGACGGGCATGATGGGCATAACACAACCATGCCAGTCACTTTGAAGTTGATGCAGTTCACAGTCCAACAAATTTTACCCCAACTCGCCCCCTGCAACTCGTCATTACAATAGCACCCTCCAAAATTGACCACCCTGCCACAGAGACCATGGATCAAGGCCCATGTCCTGTCAGATGCAGGACTCTCGAGAGAATGAATTTCACTCACAAACGTACCGAATGAGGGCTGCAGGATGCCAGAAGGCTCCAAGGAAAAAGAAAAGGGCCTCGCGAAAGTCGGGACGACGAGGCAAGCATAGCCCTCAGAGTACCACTCAAGTCTGCAGGCTACAGGACATGGCATCGGGACGACCACCTGGCACCACAGCAGAGCAAGCGGGTTTTAAAACCAGGTCCAGGACGGCCTACTGGCGCCACCTGCAAAGCTGCAGGCTACAAGGTAGAGCCCCAGGTAGGCCTCCAGGCAGCATTAAAAGGATCTGGCAAGCTTAACAAACTGGACTATGGCACATGCAATGGCCAAGTGCACCATTCCCTTACACCATGATGCAGAAGAGGGAGGGCCTTGTGTGAAGCCACTGTGGCAAAGAGGAAAGCATACTTACTACCACAGAGTGAAGAAAACAGTTTTTTATTTATTGCAAAAGGAGAACTCACTCGGGATGTGACGGTGCATGTCCCAAAGTCACAGTAGAATTGTGTTTGAGACGTCAAACTCTTGCAAGGAAAAGAAAAAAAAGATGGATTTTGATACTTCAACTCATGTGTGTATGTGCCAGTGTTCATCCTTTTGTGTATCTTTTCCAAAGACCATAGGCATTACCTATATCTCGGCTTTTGATGTTTGTTAACATACTGTATAGATGTGCATGATGGTGGTATTGTGAAATAAAGTTACAGATATTGAACGCATATTAATCTTTTCAGTCTCTTAGACTTTTTAGCTCTTTCAATTTGCTCTGTGGAATTGTAGAAAGAACTGCAATTGTGTTGTTCTTCTTACATTTAACTTTACCTTTACTTATAACTTTTGATGCATATAAATTTACTGCTGGGAACAGTCTTCTACCACTCATAGTTTGTCTCACTCTAGATTTTTAGGTACATTGCATTTGATCATCAACAAAAATCTGATACACCAGTAACAACAACTCTGTTCTTCCCTGATGTGTATGTGAATGTGCTCTGTAGTGGTTAATGTCCAAATGATATGTTTATCTTTTTTGTTGTTATTGTATTTATGAAATGTCTGCGTGCCCCTTTTCAGACAGAGGTGATGATGTTGAATTTTTGATAAAATGTCAAGTCACAGATTCTTGTGCAATGGTGCATAATCTTTACAAGCCATGCTCTTGTAAATATAACTGTGGAGTTTATACCAGCCTTGTTGTGCCTTTCTGGTTCAACACAGAATTGTTTTGCTGATAAATGATCCCCTCTAAAAATACCTTTGTTTTTAATCTCCCTGGCCACTAAAATCAAGTCTCAGTTTTGTGTAATTGAATACACTCTGATCTGATAAAATAAAAAGAAAAGAAAAAGAAACAGTTATGACTCCTCAAAAAGTAAAACTGTGTGGGCAGAAACTGCTAAAACCTTTTTTTTTTTGTTCAAATTTATTTATAAATGTATATTTTTTCTTTACAGATCCATTAACGTTGGATAAGGAAGATGGGCGTGGTCCAGTATATCAAGCATTAACATATTGAATCTGTTAATTGCTCTTAAATAAAAATAATGTATCCCCCCTCCCTCCCCCGCAAAATATGTAACAAACTCTTTTCCCCCTCCCTGCCCTCCCTGCCCGATAGGGCCCCCTCACATATACAAAATACATTATTTTATATGCTGTAACCTACTGCCACGATAAAAATCAAGTTTTAAGCCTCTGCGCCATTCCCCTCATCACTTTAGGAATCGCTCATTACACTTGTGTGATGAATAAATTAAATCAATTCTAAATAATTGAATGCAGATACGGCAAATATGGTCAAATTCCCTCAAAAAGGGAAAAGAGATGATGATTTAGAATAGCTTTAATTGCAAATGTAATTAAAATTCTATATTTATTTACAGTGTAATCTGAAAGAGATGATAAAAAAAAGTTAAGATTTTATCTCTTGACACAATGGAAGTTTTCGCATGCACATTGTGGTGCAAGCCATCTTAACATTTAATCTAACTGCCATCCGCTTCATATAGCAGTACATATTAGTGTTTTTAATGCTGCAGTCCATACAAAATCTTTTGCTTAAAACTTATCCAAATTTTGAGGTTAAAAATACAAGTTGCTTTTTTGGAAATCTTTGCTTTGAGGGCTAAAAGGTTTCTTTTTTTTCTATGATACTGAAATGGTATGATAATTAGAGATTGAACTGTACAGAAACTTGGATATGTGCATAGATAAAGCCAAAAGACTACATACGTGTAGTCATGACAAATGTTGATGTTCTTAACATTACTTAATTTAAGAAACAAAGGAATATAAATAAATAGTAATTTCCGGTATATTTGACGTGATCTGTTTCTCACCTTATATCATTAGATTTAATCAGCATTGTAGCGAATTTATTGCAAAATTCATTGGTCAGAACAAACTGGTAGACATACTTGTTCAGGTGGACATTTTCTCTCAAAGAAACTTAAAGAATATTCACACTGGTGTACTGACTGACAGGAGCTTATTAATACAATCCTTGCTAAAATCCATTAGATTCATCTCAGCTACGGAGGAGCTTGGCGTTGATGCACAAACTACGAAGAAGATAATCACAAATATCTGCAATTGCAGGTTTCAAAGCCAGAGATGCATGCAGCAAAGAAGCAAAAAATCTATGGACTGCAGCTTTAATTAATATTAACTACTCCTATAATGAAGAAGTATTTAATTTGATTTCTAATGTATTTTTTATTTAAGCATTTTAATTTTACCATTTACATGAATTTTTTAAAACTTATCCATTGAATATTAGCATTTATTTTCTGCCACTATCCCAATGACAATTAGTATTCCATACTATTCATTTCAGTTACAGAAATAAATTTAAAAAAAAAATCCCACCATTGCATTTTATGGTTAATATGTCAACCATTCACTAATATGCTTTGCAGTATCTATTCTAAGTTTAATAGTTAAGTAATAAACTTAATTATGTAGACAGGCCTACTAGTACCTATTTGAGACACTAGCTTCTATCAAATTTGTAATATTTCTTATCTCACTGGTTTTCTTGCTTTTTTACTTGTAATGTCACTGTCAGTGTGATTGATTTATAGGAATTAAAAAATCTTACTAGTAAGAATAAACATGTTAACCATTGGAGTACAGCCTAATGTCTAATAACAATAAATATGAGTAACATAAAAGGTACCACTAAAGCCTTCTACACACTGCACGATTTTAGCAATCCTATAAGATCATTGCTGGTCACACTGTGCAACATGGATCTAATAAACTTGGGTACAACATGCATGTAGATTGTATAACAATGACACCTATTGACTTGTAGCTACGGCACGTTCTTTAGAAGAATAAAATGTCATTAGCATGCGCTAGTGGTAAATAAAAGAGCATAATGAATCACATTTTGACAGTTGTAGTTTTTATGTGTGCTGAAAAAAAGTGGGAGTGGCAAAAGTGGAAGAAATAAGAGCCCGAGGTAAGCAGTTATATGTTTTAGCCATGTGCCATTGATTTCATGTCGCATTTTTACTGGTTGGTCAGCAAACGTGGGTCATAAATGCAAACACACTGTTCGATAAAGATGGTGAATTCTGACCTGATCTTTGGTTGCAAGACTGTGACAACAGCCATCTTTGAACCTCTCTCACTGTACAACATAGGACCACCAATTAGGAGCCCGTCACAGAAATCCCACGATTGTTTCACGCGTGCCAATCTTTTGTCTGGGACAGCCATAAATCGTGCAGTGTGTTTCGGGCTTAAGGCAGGGCTGGGCAACTTCAGTCCTGGAGACATTGATTCGCTTGTTCAGGTGTGTTTGATTAGGGTTTGAGCTAAACTCTGCAATACAGTGGCCCTCCAGAACCGAAGTTGCCTAGCCCTGTACTAAGGTTAATGTTAAACCCGCTTGCCATAATAGTCTGACATATTACACTTATGCGTGGCATGGCCTAATTTCCAACCCCCGCAAAACGCGCAAGAAAACAAACAAATCAAGCATATCGGAGCACGTGCCTGTTAACCCAGACCAATAAATTGTGTTTTCTGCTTCATACGACTTACTGTGGTCGGCTACCTTGCAAAGCTGAGCGGTCTCTCTAAAATGGAGGAAGTTAACGTTACGCCCTTTGTTAGGACAAGGGAAACAAATGGCGTGAGGGTTAAAAAGCAAATGCTCACTGTTGTGTCTTACATGCGCCCAAAAACGCACCACGTCAAGTGTACTGTATGCACGACGCGTTTGGGACAAAGTTAAACTTGCGCTTGCACATTGCCACTTGGATTTTGCGTAAGTGAGAGATGTACCTGGGAAACAGTGAATCGGGTTAAGTGGATGTATACTGGGGGTTGGGTGTGCTGTGCCGATTGGTCGCTCTCACCAGCATACACATAACAGGCAGGCAGTCAGGCTTGTTTTAATACACATATGAAACCAGGGGCACTCGGCAAGCGGGGCAAACAATCATGTATTTCAGTAGAATTCGTGGCCGCTGAAAACGTGCTTTCGATGCATTGACTTGGTGCTTCGAGGGAAAAATGACAGGCGCTCAGTTTCATTCTCGTTTATTATTACTCTCCATTTTTGATGTTGGAGAGAGAAATGAGTGCCGAGGCGGGCCTACTGGTGCAAATGCTGCTGGGATTTTGCAGATCCGCTTTCACAAATTGACAAAAAGTAACGCTACATGCTCGAATTTGAAGGGCTTTCCGGTGGTTTTGTCTTGACCGAGTCGTAAATGGTAAAAAAACCGGCGATTTCTCTCATGTACCTTTTGTATTTGGTGCGTTTTCATTTCCCCGTCGTGGGTGACTGTGTGTGAACTGTTGATGCCATGATGATAATGTAACATACTTTGCCAGCGTTTTCACACTGAAATCGCGGCAGAGGTCATTTTAAACAGCCCAGTAGGAGCATATCGAAGTGTCTTTGACATAGCGATTTACGTGAGTTTTTCAAGCTCTCTTATCTTTGTCTTGATGGATTCTTGACAAGACGGCCTACGAGGGTTGCGACTTAGACCCGAGTAGCCACTCTGTTTCAAAAACCAGTTTAAGATGCTAGCTATGTTTTGGAACACGGTAGCTGGTTTCTAGCCGGTTTGAGATGGTCATTAGTTGGTCGACCGGCTTTCCAGTCCAAAAACATTTGCCCACTTTAAGCGGGGCATTTTTTAGCGGTAAGATGGTTTTCCACTTGCCCCAAAAAACGCTAGCTTTTAAAGCTGTGTTCTCAGCGGGAACATACTCTGTGCATGTTGGTATTTTGCACATTTTTGCTGTTAAAAATGTCATGTTAAGTGGAATCAATGGGGTCTGCTTTTAAATTTTTTTAAATTTGATTGAAAGTGGCAAAATACACAACTCTTAGTGTTTTGGGGCCATTGCAAAAAAACCCCTTAGGATTAAGAAAAGCCTGAGTTTAATTCTTGGTTTCTCATAAAAAAATTTTCTAAAGCATTTCCATGTATTTTGTCGCAGGATGGAGCCATGAAACAAAATCATCCTACAAAGTGGCTGGCAGGGAGGGCTCGGAGGTGTGGCGTCACAGGAGCCCAAAGGCATTGAACCCTCAGTCCTGTGGATCCCAAAGCACAAAGCGGGGGGAACCCGGGGTCGCATGCTTTTTTTAAATTGGTAAAACCTCCCGAATGCCGTTCGGACAATCCGAGAAAATCCACCCCCAACTACAGCCCGCTGAGGAGACTTCGGCCCCTATACATGGTGAACCATGCTAAAATGATTTGCAGGACAAGGATTTTCACGGGGAAAAAAAATTTGGCCACACAACCCCCTGGGGAAGTATTGGGAAATGGCTTATCACTCCAATTCAAGGAAAACCTGACGGAGCTTTTCGGGATCGGCAAAAAGGGTTTTTTTCCCCAGTAACTCTGATAGTTTAAAACTTTTCCCCCATCCCAAATGAATTTTGCTTTTCGACCCCCGTTTGAAGTGGGGGACAGCAAGGATAATGATGGGGAGGACGTGATAGGGGGAGTGGTCAGTTTAAAGAACGCAAAGAATCCCAGAAACGAAATCTGGAAAAACACAAGGCCCCTAGCACCACAGGGGGCCTAAGAAAACAAACATGGAATTGTAACCCTTTGTTTCTAAAAATACGTGAATTGACCCCTGGTTTTATCCATTTGCCTTCGAGCATGAGGGAGGATTTTGACGATGGGTTTATTCCGTGACTTATCTGCCGCACTGAACCAGTGCTAAATATTAACCCCGGCTCTCAAAAAAGAAAAAATTTCCCCCAGTGCTCCCATTAAAACCTGTAGATGTTTTTGTGTTCATCAGTTTTTTTTCTTTGCGATTTTTTTTTTTGTGAATTTTATATTATTATGCCAAAAAACCATGGGGCCAAAAGGTTAAAAAACCACACAAAAATCTGTAATTAAAACCTGAAATAAGCTATTAAATAAAAAAAAAAAAAATGTTATGCCCTTCGATAAGATTTTGAAAAATTTTAAGTCACTAATCGGTAAACAAATTTGTGAAATTAATCATGTGAAGTCATATGTTTTGTTTCCAGAAGACAAGGGCTTTGGGATTTTTAAAATCTGGGGGAACAAAGATCAGGATTTACTCAAATTGTGGGCAGTAAAGGGCTTTTTTGATTAAAGCAAAAAAAATTTTTGTTTTTTTTTGGGAAATGGAGAATCAAAAATGTAAATATAAGCTTTCCCTAGAGATTTTGGCCCCACTGGGGTTTTTTTTTAAAATATTTTAGATGCATTTTTTTTAAACAAAATAAAAAATATCTGAAAGTCAAATGCGGTGAAAAAAGTTTTGGGTACATTTTTTTTTAAATTTACCCCAAATTTAGAATGTTTCGTCATTTTTGCCACGAAAAGGCTGAGCGGGAATTCCCCAAAATGAAATTTTTGGGTCCTCATAAAAAAGACTTTTTGTTTTTTTGAAAAGTGCTTAATAGAATAAGGGCTATAAGTGACTTATTTATTCCCCCGTAATGTGGTACCTTTTAGAAATTAAAAGGATTTTTTTTAATATCAAAAACCAAAAACACGGGCACTATAAAAACAGCTTCCACAACAACTTGGGAAAACCGTTTAGGGATGCCAATACAAACATTCAAAGTGGAATTTAATCTTTAAAAAGTCCATTTATGTTTTTCTGATCTTATTAAAAAATTATAATCTAGTTTCCTTTTTTATTTTTAAAAAAAAAACCAAACCCAAATGTTGTTGCCTTTAGGTTTAAAAAAGAAAAGCTATAAAGTTTTTCGCAAGGTTTTAGGTTTTTTATTTTCATCTAAAAAATTTGGATGGGGTTATTTAAAAAATGGTATTAACAATTCAATGTGAATTGTGAAAATTTGTAATAAAAACGCAAAACAATTAAAGGAAAAATCGCAATTATGTTTTTTTTTTTTTTTTTTTTTTTATCGGCACCCCCTAAGTTAGATTGTCACACACCCAAAACACTTTTTGGCAAGGGAAGTATCAATTTTAAATGGTAGCCTAAAAAAACAACTCCTGTCTTGCCCTTTTAAATGGTTTAAAGAATAGTAAACTGACAACTTTTTTTTTAAACCTACAGCCAACCCCCAAAGAAAAAGCAGCCCAGGTAAAAAGTCTCGCGAAGTGCGTGGGGGCCAAAATTAAACCCCGCAGCCCTGGTGGCCCGTATGTAACCATGACCAATTAATCCACACCAAATGAAAGGTAATAATTTTTTTTTGGGCCCTTTTGTATGATATTTTAGGGGTGCCTAACTTATGTGGCAGATGAATTCATGGGACATTCTTTTGAAATTGGTTTATCGATTTAGATTTTTTTTTATGCACCTTTAATTTTATTTAGATTTGAGTGTCTGAAAACCACCTTTTCCTAAAAGAAATGAAGTTTTTCCAATGTATTTTGCAAGACGATGACACACATTGGATTTTCTTTTTGCTGGTTCAGAAAGTAATGCCATTTTCAATTTATATTTTGTTTGACGTAACAAGATATTTTGCATTTTTATCATGGAAACCAAATGTTTATAAGTTAAAAACCCTTCTTGAAACTCTTGTTGTCATTTTTAAAGAAAATGGCTTTTTTTGCGACCCCCCGGCCGGGCCAGCCCTCTCTATTTTGTCAGGATTTCGGGGAGATATAGCCCCAAATTGGGCCCCGGGAAAAAGCAACTTTCCTTTTTAAAGGGGGTCATCTTTGAAAAGCTGTATTTGACGGGGGAAAGAAGAAGGACAAGTTACAAATACACGGGAAAGCTTTTTTGTTTTTTCAAACGAAATTTTTTGTTTTATTTTTAAAAATGAATGTTTATGATCAAATGACATTTTTGCTTTGATGAAAGTTAAGGTTTTGGGGATTCCACGGTTTCCCAAGCGGGCTAAGCCATCGGAAACAGGTCTTTGGGGGCGAGGCGCCGACAAGCGTAAAAGCGAACCTCATTGATGTAATTTTGTGTGCCATGCCCACCAGAAGACAAGGGACCAAAAAACCCGCTTTCAGACTCTACAAACCCTCCACTCTCAAACTCATTTTTTCCAAGGACAGATGACCGTTAAAACAAACAAAAACCCGGCAGGGGAAAAAAAAGAAGGGAAATAGAAGAACGTCCTGTAAAATCTCCGGAAACTAAAAAGAAAATCTTATCATTAAACCACCCCAAACCCCTTTTCAGACAGGGAAAAACCTTCCACAGCCTGAAAACACAAACCAACGCCCTGATAGTCGATTCGAATTTATTGTCCCCCGGTTTTTTGCCCCAAAAGTTCAGGGGTGCGCAGGAGGGGCACAAAAATTGGGCCCCAAATTAGAAATACAGCCAAGTAAAAAACGAAAAAACCCAATAGACAAACCGGTGAAAAAAACAAGGCTGCTTCAAAATGCAAACAAACAGTAAGCTAAAAAGTCAACGCCCAAAAAAAAAAAAACTTAGGGGTCAACACCAAAAGAAGGAAAGCATTCCCCAGGGGCCTCAAAGGCTTTTGCCATGCACTTATATTTGCCTCCCGCAGGGTTTTAAACTCAAGAGATTGCCCCCATGAAAAGGCCCCAGGGGAAAGATATGTGGACCAAATTCACTACCAGTGCGGCGATGAACACTTTTTTTTCAACAAGTGTATCCCCCCCCAACCATTCGATTGTCAAAAATCAATGGAGGTAAAAACGAGGCCTGAAAAGTCCACGGGTGATCTACCCCCACACCCCCAAAACCCCAAATTTATTTGTTTACCAGAATCCGAATGAGAAAAGGATTCATAATGGCCTCGACATAAAAATTCCAAACAATGTGATGCCTCCCCCAATTTTTAAAAACAAAAAACGGGATGATTTTTGGGCACTTCGCTTCTCCAAACCGTCTCCTCGTCTCTCCCATGGGTGCTTCCAGGAATGAAGGGATTTTTTTCGGTCTTTGTCAAGACAATGCATCAGGAGAACCTTCTTTTTTTCTCCCTGAAGTCCAGTTATAATGTTATTCAAGGTTTCTTGCACCTAAAACAGTCATAATTAAATTTTTTTAGTAATAATTATTTTCTTTTCCTTTCGTTTTAAAGTAAACATACTGTTTTTCTACTAAAGGAATATTTTACCCAAAAATGAAAATGATCATTTATTAAAATCAATTAAAAAAATTATATTATAAATATTTCTAAATGTATATTTATTTGTATAAATAAATTGTAAATTTGTAATTAAAAAAAATCTAAAATTATTTTATTCATAAATTTAAATGAATGTATTCACTCTCATATTGGATTTTTTTCTTCTTCCATGGAACCCAAAGAGATAATTTAATTGAAGTTCATGGTGTTCTTTTCTGTTCAACGAAAAAAGTGATTTCAAAAAGTATGTACCATAAAAGTAGTCCATATGACTCGTGCACTGTTGCAAGTTTTCTGAATCCATATAATGAAATATAAGCCATTAATACAGTTGTGACATCACATCCATGATGTCTGAATTACCCATTTTTGCTGTTCAGTTTCCATGCATGGTGGAAAATGTAGGTCTACACCAAAGAGCATGGAAAATCCAGTTGTTCACGCCTCCTTTTATAATATCATGCTTACGTCAGTAATTTTTTTTATTGATGCAATAACCTTCTTTAAACTGTATAAATGTGTACATAAGTAGTCAATATTCTGTGTGTTTTGTTTAGGCAGTGGAACAGCTCAACATCAAGACAAAGAGTTATAAAGACCTGTTGACAGATGAACCTTTTACTCGCCAGGATCTCATCACACTACAGGTGACAGGCACAGAGAGAGTGTGTTTACGACTGTTGAGTATGATTAAGCGATGTTACATGAGCGAGGGTGTTGTTATATCAGCATGGCTGTGATTTCATACAGATTTTAGTTACAGGTTTTAGCCAGTTACTTTGAAGTTTGTATATGGCTTTGTGTCAAAGCCTGTGCTTTTTGTGTGATTACAGTGTTATGAAATGGCAATGTACAGTCTGTTCACATCCACAGTGATTCTAGCTGTCGAGAGAGAGACAGACAGTCAGGCTAATTCTGTAGTATCTGTTTTAGTTAACTATAACAATACTGATCCTACAGTCATTTCATCGGGAGGAATGTTAAAATACTGTTTCCACATGAGCCACGTTAACATATTATTTGTATTTTTTAATTAAAATAAAAATCAAACTCCCATTAATAACTAACCTCCAAACAAACCAACAAACAAGGAAAAAAAAAGACAAAAAAAAAAAAAATGTTTGTAAATTTTTGAAGTCAAAAATGACGACTGCAGTAAAGCACTAGTTGAGGAACTGCACTGTTTATGAATTTACTCAGTGCAACAGATCTCTGTGCATACAAACTTATGAAAACTGAATTTTCCAAGTCTATGACATCTCATTTATTACCATAGAATATTTAAGAAAAAAAAAAGTTAATGTTTTTTTTTTTTTAATTTAGCCGTCATACAAACAATAAATGTGAAATCACTGTCAAATAATCATCTCAGACTCACGTAATTGATATTAATATCTTTAAATTTCAAACTATAGGCTAATATACACTACCATTTAAAAGTTTTTGAACAATAAGATTTTTAATGTTTTGAAAATATTATCTTCTGCTCACCAAGCCTGCATTTATTTGATCCAAAATACAGCAAAAACAGTAACATTCTGAGATATTTTTACTATCTAAAATAACTGTTTTATATTTGGAAATAATTTTAAAATGTAATTTATTCCTGTGATTTGAAATCTATATTTTAAGCATCATTACTCCAGACACATGATCCTTCAGAAATCATTCTTATATTCTGATTTGCTGCTCAAAAAAAAATTTATTATTATGTTGAAAACAGCTTAGTAGAATTTTTCAGGTTTATTTGATGAATAGAAAGTTCAGAAGAACAGCATTTATCTGAAATAGAAATTGTAACATTATAAATGCATTTATCATCACTTTTGATCAATTTAAAGCATCCTTTCTAAATAAAAAAATCTATAATTTCTTTCCAAAAAAAAAAAAAAAAAGAAGAAATCATACTGACTCAAAGCTTTTGAATGGAATAGTGTATAATGTTACAAAAGCTTTTTATTTCAGATAAATGCTGATCTTTGGAACTTTCTTTTCATCAAAGAATCCTGAAAAAAAAAAAATTTACTCAACTGTTTTAAATATTGATAATCAGCAAATCAGCATATTATAATATTTCTGGATCATATGACACTGAAGACTGGAATGATGATGCTGAAAATTCAGTTTTGATCTCAGTAATGAACTACATTTTAAAATAAAGCAGTTATTTTAAATAGTAAAAATATTTCAAAATGTAACTGTTTTTGCTGTACTTTGGATCAAATAAATGCAGGCTTGGTGAGCAGAAGAATTCTTTAAAAGAAAAACATTATACCACAACAACAACAACAAACAAAGAAAAAACATTTTAAAACCTTTAAAAGTCTTACTGTTCAAAAACTTTTGACTGGTAGTGTAAGCTTATTATTCTTATAGATTGAAACAAATGTACTTAGCAGTATAAAGAGTATGAAGAGTGCTCTGAGTTGCTTCCAGAGAGAAAAAAGCATGTTGCTGGAGACGGACTTGAATGCAAACAGATTGTCTGCCAACAAGATGCGCTGTGAGAGCGGTAGAACCATAGACTGTATAAAACAGGGTAGAACCAGCGGTTTCTCCGGTTACGGCTGTAATCAAAACTTTTCTGAAGACAGTCGGTTCCCTTCAGATATACATTCATATAAAACACCCACGACGTGTTTTGATTTTGAAACATGCAGTGCTCATGTTTATTCAACAAAATCAAACACCACAAATAAATCAATGTATGGGAAATACTGATAATGTATATCGAAATATCGAAAATGTGTTTAAAAATCATATCACCGCGTATTGAAAAAAAAAAATTATCTCCCTTGATACATATTGATATTGAATTATTGTCCAGCCGTTGGAGGGTGATTCTGTAAAGATCCCAAAAAAAGAGGTTAGTGTGAAATTTGTGGTCTCGATATGATTTCTGAAAAATTATGTATATCGGTATTTGTTTTTACTGTGTTTTTTTTTTACCTCTGGTAAATCAGGAGAGTAAACAACAACAGAAAACAGCCCAGATGAATCAGATGTCAAAGATTTGCAGGTAATGTTTTGGGGTGTGCATTATATGGAATGTTATTTTTAACAAAGCTGATTAAACAATAACAATTAGTAAGTATTACAGTGGCAATGAAGAACTCACTATTTGTACATGATCTACCATTTAGAAAACTGTTAATTCATCTAATAATAGATTTAAATGTACATAAGTAACTTAAAACTACTTTATTATTGTCTACTTTATATACCACTGGCACATTTTTTTTACTTTGAGTAAATATAAAAATAATTTTTTAACAGCAATTCAACCCATTATAAAATAGTTATAATAATTTTTTATATATATATATATATATCTATATATATATCTATATATTATATATATATATATATATATATATATATAACTATTTTATAATGGTGAATCTATATATATATATATATATATTATTTTTTTTTTATATATATATATATATATAATATAAATTTTTTTTCTATTTTTTTTTTATTTTTTACAGAAACAGGCAGAGGCCGGCACCATCAAGCCGGTGTCGCTGCATCGGGTTTGTTTTCTCATGTGTGACTCTTATCATGACATTCCCTGTCATGTATTTTGTTGTATTTAATTGAGAATATTGTGTTGATTTGATCCACCGCTCTCTATTTTCCAAAAAATGTAGAATGATGTTTATTTCTGTCAACCTTAGCAGCAGCTCAAAAGTGAGGATGAAATAAGAACATCATCCCAATCCAGCAGCAGACACCTCTCAGTGTCTGCCAGATCCAGCTTGAAGGAGAGCAGTGTGAGCATGCTGCAAAGCCTCAGGGCAAAGGAGTCAGACACAAATGGCGCAGGACTCCCTGATCTCTGAGGTCATTATTATTAGCTGCACATTTTTCATCAGCCTAAAATAAGATGATGTCATCACTCACTCACCCTCGTGATTCAAACCTTATGATATAGCTTCTTGTGTGTTTTGATCATTGATTCATCATGCTGAGATACATCTCTATAGTATAGTTGTTATAAATTGTTTTTTTGTTTAATTTTCAGGTTTTTGGTGCAGGACTCAATGACAGTGCTTTTTCAAGCAGAGATTCTTTATCAGGTGTATCGCAACAGGGTTCCTCGCACCAATAGAAAATCAGGGGAGAAAGGTGGAGGTGCCATTGAAGGAGAATACTTGCCAGGGTAAAAATCCGATGTATAAATATGTTACTATATATAAAATGCTGGATGCAAAAAAACATTATTAGATTTAGACAATATAATTTCACCTTCATTTATAAAGTGTTTAGTTTATGAGCTTTTATTTTTTTTTGATTGGTTATATATTGATAAATAATACAGTTTTGCCTTCACTGTGATTTGTTTATTTGTTTTATTTTTTTTAAAATGGATGCTTTTATTTAGTATAGATGGATTAAAATGATCAGAAAAAGATAAAAAGCCAATTCTAGAATGTTTTAAATAAATGTTGTTTTCTTTACCTTTCTGTTCAGTAAGGCAACCTTAAAAAAGACCGTAAGCTGTGGTCATCAGAAATGTTTCTTGAGCAGCAAGTCAGCATATTAGAATGATTTCTGAAGGATCATGTGACACTGAAGACTGGACTAATGACTGCTGAAAATTAGCTTTGCATCACAGGAATAAATTACATTTTTAAAATATATTGAATTAGAAAAAGTTATTTTAAATAGTAACAATATTACTGTTTTAACTGTTTTGATCAAATAAATGCATCCTTGTGAGTTTTTAAAACATCAAAATCTCACCAACCGCAAAAAATTTTTGAATGGTAGTTTTTGTCCTTAAAAAATCTCCTCAGCATTCGGTGGTAAAACTGTTTTTGGGACTATGTGTTGCAGTTTGTGAGAAAAAACGGGTGAACTGCTCCTCTGTGAGGGGCAGTGCTGTGGTGCCTTCCATCTGCAGTGCATCGGCCTCACTGAGACTCCTAAAGGCCGGTTTATCTGCCAAGAGTGTAAGACGGGTGAGTAACCAGCCATAAGCAATATATCAGCCAGGCTGCTTAATTGGCCCATATTTGGTCATTTTGAAATGGTCAGGATTGGTTGATAAGAGTCCTCTTAGCCAATTATCGAATATATTCTTCTTTGTGTAAGTTCAAAATCTACTGACAGCATTGCCAATGATTCAAATTGTTTTCTGTTTTTAGAATATTCTAGTGAAGTTTGAGTAAATAAGAATTAATTTCATTTTAGCAGTTATGTTTGTTAATTTTATATATATAGCATATATAAACTCCAGTTATGATATTGTGATGCATTGAAAAATCCAGTTGCAGTCAAGATATACAGGTTGAACACCTTCATTTCTTTGTATGTCTTTCCTGTTCTTCTCGCTGTAGGTGTGCACACATGTTTTTGTGTGTAAAACTCCTGACAAAGGGAAGTCAGGAGGTGTATGATCCCTGTGTGTGGGAAGTTTTATCACATAGGAGTGCATCATGAAGCATTATCCCACCGTCACTCAGAACCCTCCGGCTTCCGCTGCTCCCCTCCATCGTCTGTCTGGCCTGCTACATCACAAACCCCGCCAGCCCTAGTATTTCCAAAGGGTGACTATAATTCAGATATTACATTTGAAAAAGATTACTTAAGAAATAAAACATGTTTCATTGTATAACAAAAGCATGATTTTGCGTCATTGATCATAACTTGTTGCTCTCACAGGCCGTATATGCACACCTGGGGGTTCCTCACGGCTGCCCTGTGGCCTACCGACGCCAATGACTTATGTATGGCGTGTCGCAGTGTACCCATGGGCCAATAACAGCTTCCTCGTGCCCCAAACACTTCATCACTCAACGGAAAGGGTGCCAGTCCTTTTGGATCTCCTGTTTAATTATTAGTGGTGCTTGCTAAAGCTATAATTTTCGAAGCAAGCATACGCAGTAGTTTTTATGCCTGGTGCAGTGATAAAACAGACCCCCTATGACATCAACGCATCAATTGGCAAGTTAAAAGTGGAATGATGTCCCGATTTTCGATAATTTTGAGAACTGTTCGGAGATTTTTATCACCGTTATACTGGATCGCCTCACATGCCCGTTCTAGCCTTAACTCCTCTGGAAACTTGTTTCTGGGCAGCTTTTCATGCATTCATGTTTGATCTCTCCGCAGGGTGCAGATGCAGCGAAATAGACACTTTACAGTCAAACATGCACAAATTCAGTTGAGACGCTGCCAATACATTGCGTTGGCACTACTATTACCACTTAACTGAAAAAAATCTTTAATTGCGAATGAAACCGTCGGCCATTATTTTTCTAAAAGAGAAAATACAACATCAAGTCATTAATCCGGAATCGCGAATCCTATTGTTGATCAATTTCTACATTTTGGCAAAAATATATGAATCGTCAATTAAGTTTTGAACATGTACAAATCTAGTTTTGTGTTATAGTGGTTCAAGAGATCAGAGGCAAAGATTTTTACTATGGGGGGTAATTATTATGTCATGCTTGTTTTCTCTGTCCTCTCCCTATAGGGGAATTCTCTGCTTTGCTGTGAATCTTGCCCTGCTGGCCTTTCACCCGTGAGTGTCTGAACATTGACATTCCTCCGGGAAAGGCTGGTTCTGTAACGGACTGTCGAGACGGGAAGAAAGAAACCCCCAAAAAAAAAAAAAAAAAAAAAAAAAAAAAAAAAAAAACTCAAGAAGTAGGTAACAATTCTGTGGGGCAAAAGTGGGCCGCCGTGACCCGCTAAAGGTTTGTGTGGCGGTTCACCATCACATTCTGAATGAATTTGACAGTGCAATGTTCACTGATGTTATGCTGACTTTTTGGTTCCAGGTGGTGCCGATGAATGCTGAATCAACACCAAAAACGTTCCTGAAAACATTCACCGCTTGAGGCATGAGGTGGGGGGGATTTTCCTGTGCACTTCGTTGGCTCCAAAGGACTAACGTGGTGGACACATCAGGCTCGCTGTTTTCCACCTACATGAATGAATGCAACATGACTACGCAACAATACACAAATCAAAGGGGCATGCTGTGGAAAAACGCGTTGCAAGAGGCCATCTAGAAGAAGAGGGAGTTTTACGCACTAGAAGACAGACAGCCCATCTATATCACAGCGCAATCACCACGATACACTCTAAGTCGCTTCCATAGTGGCTATACTAAACAAGAGCGACGTTGGTCGCTTCACACAACGAGCTTTTAAGAACCTGGTTTGCTATCTAAAATACGCCTTTGTGGAGTGGGATGATTTTGGACCAATAAAATAATCTTATGACGTTTTGAACAGCGTTGTGTTGAGAAAAAACCTTGACATGGAATGTTATAACTTGGAGGGAAATCGTGATTAATCGTTCTGTTATCTTGACAAACGTGATCGACATTACGATGCGATTATGTTCACTATATGTTATCTAATTGAGGTTTAATTAATGTTATGCTGTTATGATGGCCACCTTAAAGCCTTCCAGTTGTAGCCAAACTATTGATTAGCCTTTTACAGTTTGGATTTCTATTCAATGTTAAGATTAAACTGCTTTTAAAGATCGAATTTTGTATTCTTTTTCTCAGCTTTAAAATGAAGCCGAAGCCGTTAAGATTCAGGGAACTGCCAGGAGGAGAAGGAGATGGAGAACCAGCTTCAAGACATCGACGATAAAAATGACAAGAAAACCTCCGCCAATAAAAAACACATCAAGGTAATAATGTGAACAAATAGCTCATATCGTGACACTGATCTCCTGGTTTGTTATCTCTTATAAAAAAAGCATAACCACATGATCGACTTTTCACTAAACATCAGGTGAACAGACCGATTAGGGAAGGTGCAAATCTCCACATGCAGATCTGTCTGAGATCCCACGCTGCAGAACTGCAACGGTCTCAGATTGGAAACCGTGTGGCATTGACCTATCGGATGGCATCAACGCCGCAGATGCGTAAATGTACGACGTGACATCCCTCAATGTGTTGGGCCAGCAGAGGAACGCTTGTCAGAACCAATGCTGTTGCACACAAACGGCAGTGCGACAACGTGAGGTGGAGATCGTCAGGAAGCATGTCAGAGCGTGGTTGGGTTTACGCAGTGGGGTCTGACATCAAGAGGTGGGGGCTATTTTTTTACACCCACAGTATTATGTCTCTCTTCTCCCATTTTAATTTGCCTATATTGTTCTACTGCACCCCATAGGGAGCTTTGTGCATGAGTAGGGTGGAGAGGGCATTGACGAAGAGGAGGGTCGAGCCAGGATCCAAACACACGCACAGGAAAACACACATCGGGTAACGTTCTACATGCGTCACACTGGATAAGGTCAGTCAACCTGGGGTGATGCTCAGTCCTGATTAATCCTGATATACATGTTCCCCACTTACCTTGACACTGGACTCTGTGTGTCTGGGTATGGCAGCGATTTCGGATAATAGATGCCGGGCCGAACCGAAGGGGAAACCAGTTTCACTTTTTAAATGAACCACAGCTGCCACCAGAACTGATACCCCCCAAAGAACACCGAGAAGTGGACTGGTGAGGGAGACACCAGAGTCGGGCTTATTTGACATTAGAGGACATTCCTACAGGTGAGTTTTTGAATCTGAACCAGATAATATGGTGCTAAGAAAGTGGGTGAATGTTTGTTTAATAGATTTGTTGTGCTGTTCTCAGGCGTTGAACTCACTTTTAATTATAACTTGGAGTGTCTTGGTAATGGGAATACGGTGTGTAAATGTGGGAGCGCCCAACTGCAGCAGATTCCTGTGTAGACAGACCAAAGGTATGGGCATGCAGTGTGTATTTTATTTAGGTTTACGTTGGTTGTATCTCGCATTATTCAAAATTCTGTCATACTCAATGTTATAACACTTTCTTTTCAGAATCAGCCCTCATACTAAGCGACAGGTGCGGAACTGAAGAAGAAGGTTGCGGTGCGTGAAGCGTATCAGAAAGTTCGTGTAGAGTCCACCAAGGAGCGGGAGGATATGAATGTTTTCTCACATGTGTTGCGTGATGGAGGCAAGATTGTGTCTTGTATCAAGAGGCTCGTCGCACTGGTTATGCCCGGGTCGATGAATTGGTTCTGTACAAGACTCGGCGGTCCCAGAGGTTGCTATCATGCTTGTCTGAATCTGTCCAAGAGACCTGCAGGTGAATGACTCAAGGAGCACAAGTCTCTTGTATCTAATTCTTGTTTTAAGAAGTTTTTGTTGTCTTAAAGGGATAGTGCACCCAAAAAATGAAAATTCTGTCATTAATTACTCACCCTCAAGTTGTTCCAACCTGTAAGACCTTCATTCATCTTCGGAGCACACAATGAAGATATTTTTGATGAAATCCAACAGTTTTCTGACCCTGCATAGACCGCAACACAACCTGAAAACATTCAAGGCCCAGAAAGGCAAAAGGACATGGTTTAAATAGTCCATGTGTCATCAGTGGTTCAACAATAATTTTAAAACATATGATGTTTTATGTACAGCGTGCATCTTTTTCTGCTTGTAAACAAGGCGCGCAGCACATCTGATCGCCCGGTTTTATGCGTTATCAGGACCACATGTATTGCTTCGTTGTACTCTTGTAAACACACGTCGACTGACACGGAAGAGAAGAAAATTGTTAAAATGCACACATAACTAGTAGTTTAATAAACATTACGGTTGAATCGTGATGTCACATGAACTATTTTGTCGATGTCCGTTACTACCTTTCTGGGCCATAAAACATTTTTAAGTTGCGTTGCTGTCTATGCAGGACGTCAGAAAGCTTGAAGCTTTAAAAGAAGTTTGTTATGCTTACCAAGGTTGCAATTATTTGAACAGAAATATAGTAAAAACACTAATATATTGTGAAGTATTTGTTACAAAACTAAAACGGTTTTTTAAATCTTTTTCCTTTTAATATAAAGTTTTATTTATTCCTGTGATGGCTATTTTGAATTTTCAGTGGTCATTTCTCCAGTCTTCAGTGTCATGTGATTTTTCAGACAATCATTCTAATATGCTGATTTGCTGCACATGAAACATTTCTATGTATTTACCACTATTGTTCCGCTTAATATTTGTGTGGAAATTGAAAGTTCAATTCTGGTTAAAAACTATCAATAGAGGACAATAAATCACAATTAGTCTCCTGATTTCTGACCAGTCTATAGAGGCCAGCATTAAATGGTAATATAATATTTGAAAGGTTTTTAATAAACTAAAATATTAATATATATTAAAATTTTAAAGCACACATATATATTTTTCAGCACTTTAAATTAATTTCCTTGGTTTTTTATTTTTATGTTTAAATAATGGAATAACGCTCCCATTATTGGCTATTTGGTCAGCTCAGGATTTTTGTTCAATCTGAATCATAACTGAAGCTGCACTATAATGCATATTTTTTTTTCAGGCCGCTGGGAGTGTCCGTGGCATCAGGTAATGAGTGCGGGAAGGGAGGCAGCATCCTACTGCGAGATGTGTCCTAACTCCTTACTGCAAACAGCACCCGCGAGGGAATGCTGTTCATATCTAAACTGGACGGCAAGCTGTCCTGCAGCTAACATGACCCGTGTGGCCCCGATCCTCTTGGAACCGGGTGGTGAATTCGAGAGTATGTGCCCGGTACGCCTATCCTACCCCCTCCGGCCAATATGTCATGTGTCAGGTAGAATACCCCTGCCTGCCCTACCAGCCTGCTGCCCCGCTCTTCATTCAGCAAAACCCGCCCCCAACAGACATGCGTTCCAAGCCCAAAGACACCCGTATGCAGACGTAGTGGTGGACACAACATAGTTTTCCCACCCTCTTCTTCTTCTAAGGACATCAAGGAGGAAGATATGAGTGATGAAGGTGAGGTTTAGTGGAAGGGGTTGATCGTGGAGACGGGAATGAAGGAGAAGAAGAAGGCCCTTGAGGTTGTGGATGATGATGAGAAAACGTGGACTACGGAGGGATGGGATTCAAAGTTGAGGAGGAAGAAAACAAACGGTGGACAGAGGCGAGTCAAAAAGAAGAGGACTGGGGGAGATGAATTTTGTGGATGATGACTTCGAAGACACTGAGGATTTAGGGGAATGTGGAGGAGGAAGACCAGGAATCATCATGGATGAGGTTTGTCGAAGGAGAAAAGTGAGCTCTCCTGGATTTCTGCTAGACGTGTACCTCTCACACAAAAACTCTCACTCTGATAGGCAACAGAAGGTGACCTGTAGGGAAAGTCAACTGCCTTTTTTTCCGGTCGGTTGCTCAAGCTGAATGCAAAACAACTTTTGAGAATGATGGACATGTGCAACATTCCGAAGTTGGTGATGGTATCAGCTTGCCTTTTCAACCCAAGTCCTCTTGGAAAAGTCCATAATTAGAGGGTTTGACCTGGTTGCTGTGGGACTGTGATTCTATTTTCAGTCCTTTTGTTGGTATATAATTAGTGTCTGGTGCTCTTTTGTGGGCTTTTTTTTTTTTCCCTCCTCAACAAAGTTTACATTGTTTGATCCAAACAGAAAGATGACCTCACGGAGGGTTTGAAATGGGGGCCACCACAAACCCATAAAGTTGTGTCTTGCTTACGAAATCAGAGGAAAGAGAATGGCAATAAAAAGCAGCAGATAACTAATGTTCAAGTCCCTTCACGGGTGATTACACTGACATAGCCACATCATTAGGCCAAAAATGGCTTAAAGCTCGACGGGTCACGGTACTTGAAATGATTTCTTCATGTCTGTCTGTTTGTATCATAGAGTGGCTACAAGAGAATGAGTAATAGGAGTCCTAGTATATATTTTCAGCTGATTTGTGAATAAAAAAAAAAGAGTGCTGCTACTAGAGAAAGGACAAGGAAGTATGACATTCCCAGCATCATCCTGCTTGATTTCAAAACATGCACTTTTTGTTGCATTTGTGTTTCTGTCATTTTACTTCACTTCTATGTCAAGACAATATGTCAAGACTGAAGAAACTTAGTAGTTTTTGTAAAGTCTAGAGGAGTGATTGTATCACCTTTCATTCTCCATGCTTGTGGCCTTTGAGTCTTGAAAGCTTTTAGGAACGATGAGTTTGTACTTCTTAGATGAGATGGATGTTGCATAAGGCCTAATTGTACTTTCCCCTAGTTACTTGAATTCAGCCACCACCTCAGAATACTGTTAAAAAATCCCCAGATGCCTCACTGCAGTAACCCCCCACCCCACCCCACGTTGTGTTACAAATCTGCGGGTTTCTGTTTTTCCTTCTGTTTGTGTTTGTATGTGTCTATGAGCAGGTTAACTTTAAAAGGGTGCCTCTGAATGTTTTGCACTCTTTCAGACTCAGAGATAAGGAGAAATTTCAAAGCGTCATTTATATTCATGATGCCCATAACTTTTTGCCATTGATCGATTCCAAGCTGTTCATTAAACATACTGTGTAGATCTGCCTGAGGAAAACTTAATGGCAATTCATTGTAGCTGCTTTGTCATCCTCCATTAGATTTTGCGTTTAATATTTAAGGGATGCAGATGACCCCTTAAAAATACATATTTAGACAAAAAAATCTTGCCCCAAATGATTTTTTATTTTGATTAAAAATATTATAATACTGGAGCTCATCTTTGTTTCCAGTAGACATATTATGGTTTAATTTTGCAACATTTTGATTTATGAGCCTAGGTTAAAATTTCTCTCACCATCACTTGAATCTCAAAAATTATGTTGTTTGCAACATCATTGTGCATCAGGTACAACCCCTGATTGAAAAACTGCCTCATGTAATGAAGTAATGTTTCCATCACTGATATTGTACCATATGTTTTCAATGCCCTTTAGGCCTTACACTCATTTTTGTGGGTTCTGTAACTCTTTGCAACCTAATCACATGGATGCTTTTTTAAAAAGTTTTTTTTTTTATCATCATCATCAACCTTAGTTCTTTTTTTAGCTCTGTGTTACTTTTAAAGACATACTTTTTGTCTCTTTGTATTTATGGTCTTTGTATAATCTTTCTCACTCATTTTTGTGTTCCTTGTTTCTTGTATGTTTGTTAAATCTGCTGCTGTGTTTCAGCGCTATGGCTCCTTGACATCATGAACAAGACGAAGTGTAGATGACAGTTTCCTGAGGACATTTGGGCAAAAAGTTTGCTGCCGTGTTAGAGACCCATGATTTTGTACTGTACCTTGTGCATAATAAATATTATAAGTAAAATTTTTACAAATACAGCAGTTTTCTTTCTTCTGTTTTTTTTTTTTTTTATCAACTGTCCTTACAAGTTATATGTAAATCGAACCAGATATAGTAAATAAATGCTGAGCTTTTAAATTAAAATGCAAAAACAATAATTGCTGACAATTAATGTTTCCTTGATCAAATAATTACACAATCAATAGAGCATTGCATATTTGTATACAAATGCTATCTTAGACACTTTCCTTGTTTTTAACATGACGTGTTATTGAAGACCAGCGTGCATTTTCATACCACAAATAAAACTAGTGTTATAGTTGTAAAAACCTGTTATACGTTACAATATAGTAGTAGTAGTAGTACCAACATAGCTACAAAAAAAAAAAAAAAAACAATCCCTTAAACTAATTCCTGAGACCCGCTCAGTTTAAAAAAAAGGCTCTTTCACTGCCTGTGGTAGGTTTTAAGAAACACTGGAATTCTAAAATCTTCCACCTGAAGGCAAAAGTTTAAACTCGTCATACAGTGGGCGCCTATGATCAGACGTAATTTTCATAACTTTACAAAGGCATCTAGTTTGATAAATTTGTTCTAGGTATAACATAGAATTTGCTCACAACTTTTAACTTTCCTCAGCCAACTGTTTTTGTCCACCATTGCATTTCCCAAACCAGCAAGAGACACAAAAAGTGAAAACACTTTCAATAAAAGAATTCTAAAAATACTTTTAATGTGGAAGGCTTGCATTAAATTACACCAATGAACGTATAGTCTTTTCTGACCCCTTTTGTTCACAGCTAGTTAACCCAAGGTATTTATACTCCTCAACACTCTGAACGGTCACTCGCTGAGGATTCTTTCCTAAAATCAATACACATCTATCTCTCTCGTAGGGCCCTTGGAATGGTTTCTAACCTCCCACCCCCACACAGGGCCTTGTATAGGGCCTTGTTTACATTCATTTACCTTTTAACTTGTCTTTGAATGTCCCTTTGAGTTAGGACGTCATTATTATAATAAGCTACCTTCTTATTTAACAGTTGTTTTAATAACCTTTGTTTGTTTTGAACTAGATTTCTTATGGTGTGCTGGTCTTAGCTGGTTCACAGCCTGTTGACTGGTTTTATAGACACTTTTCAACTAGTAAGACTTGGAAACCACCTAAACCAGCTAAGACCATTAAAACTGGCCCATGTGTCACTTGTACTTACCGTAAGTACAAATGACACATGGGCCGGTTTCATTTTTGTAACTTACGTCTCAAACGTGTTTGTGCTTTGTCGATCTTACCATTGAGGTAAAACCATGTAGTCCTCCGAGCCGCAGGTGGCAGCAGAGCGTCGAGCAGTTAGTGCATCGCTTCAGGGACGTCTGCTGGTGAAGCGGTGTCAAAAACAGGCAAGAACATAATGTATTATTTAATTTACGCGTTTGATATAGTCTTCTAAAAATCGTTCGAGGTCAGTACTAGACTGACATGATTTTAATAGCGTCGTTTGTGTCAAAATACATGCTGAATTTCCGAGTTTTAGACTCGTTGTTATGGCTAGATGGATTCCCGGTTATGCTAACAAGCTAACTGATTGTTTTGATCAAACAGTTTCTCATTTCAAGTCACATTTTTAGTGATTTTTACAGTTTTCTTTAGTTAGACATAAATGTAATTGCAGTGTATTATTTAAACCGTTAAAACAAGTTGAGAATAATAGCTGTAGCTGTTGTAACTTACAGTTTTGCTGTGTTTAGGCTGCATAGCCCTGATCCTGGCAGAGGCTTTTATACATTTGTTTTAAACTAAATTCAAAGGAGTGTATTCATATTTTTTTCATTCAGAGTTCTTTATGACTAATTAATTATGCGATTATACAGTAATGCTTTTTAGAGTGACATTTTATTTCAGTTAAGGTTAGGTGGGTACAAAGCATTTCAGTCTTTTTAGGCTCTTTATTTTTATGACAACGGGCCTGCAAACCTAAATCCTTGACATTATATTTTTGAGTGATCTGCTTATTTTGAAACGACACTTTTAGGTGTTGTCTATAATCAAGAAACCATAAGACTAGATTCTATTATTATTATTATTATTATTATTTGTTTGTTTTATGAGTCAGACTTTGGCTCAGATTTTTAGTCAGATCTTGTTATCCCTGGAAATCATTCACTGACCCATTGGCTTGACTTAATCAGCACTCAGTCATGCAAACAAGTTGTCAGCTTTGGAGATTATTCATATGGTGATGATTCATATCATTCAAACATATGACACTAACAAATTAATTTGAAAAACAAGCTCTTCTGAAGAGCTTGAAAAAAATCAAGCCATTTATAAAAAACATAATTATTAAACTACTATTCTGCTGTAATTCTTTGTGTGTCATGATTGACCAAACCACACTGTTCGCACAGTTTGACAAGTTTATATTATTATTTTTTTTTTCTAGTAATACCTGGAACGGACAAACTATAGAACACAAGATCTATGCAGGGTTTATAAAGAAGTAGGTTTTTAATCTTTATATGAGGTTGATTTATTATTTTTTTTTTTACTGTTTTGCAGGACTTTGTGTGCGTATAAGCTGTAACGCTGTGCTGATGGAGCAGTGTGCGTGTGTGGAACGGGAGCTCGAGAAGGTGCTACACAGGTTTGTCACATATGGACATCAGTCAGAGGAAAGGCTGGATGAACTCCTGAGGAACGTCTGTGAGCTGAGGAGTCGATTGGTTGCCTATGGTGAGTTTAGAATTCCTTTGGATACCAAAATTTTTGCTTTGGTACAATATGAGCATCTAGTAGTTCGGTATCTGTACCTTAGGCAATAAAACAGCCATGGGTAATTGATGAAATTAAGGCATGGTGACTCATCTGAATGACTCACATGGCAGAAAATATGTGAATAAGTATAGAGACACTGTGCAATATGAAATCTTGTTTCTGCCATAGGATAAAAAAGGTAATTGCAACTTTATCTAACAAATCTTGAATTTTTTTTCTGTAAATTCTGAGATTTGTAAGTTTATTCAGACTTTTCTTCTCAGAATTTTGAGTTCATATCTTGCATTTAATAAAAAACAGTGTTGTGAGTTATCAATTTGTGTGATAGAGGGATTCATATGTCAGTGTGTGTACATGAAAACAAGTCTAAAGAGGAGGAGGACAAAGTCAACCAAGTGCTTTTAAAGCTTTGAAAAAAGCCAATTCAGTGACGTTAAGTCATGAACAATAGGTGTACTTTAGATGCCTGCATAAATAATAGCCTGCAGTGCAAACAAACATACAAAAACACAGGAAAAACTGCATTTAGCTGTATAACCTCTAGCCCACACGTTAGATTTGTAGATGGTTATATAAGCATAACTCTGTTATAGAGCTGAGTCACAGTAGCATATGTCTGTTTTGATCAAAGTTCACCGAGTTGTTATATTTCATCATCACTCCGTTTCAACTCTAGGTGTTCAAGATGCAGATTTGTCAGTGCTCCATCAAACAATGGCCCAGTGCTGCAAGGAAATCAAAGAAACTGTGCAGATGCTTGCTTCAAGGCACAAAGACATCCATGGTAGTGTGTCGAAAGTGGGGAAAGCAATTGACCGAGTAAGAATTTGCAGTCTTAATTGTTTACGCTGTTGTTCAGTTTAATTCAATCAAATATTAAAAGAATATTACATTTAAAGGGATACTCCACCCCAAAATGAAAATTTTGTCATTAATCACCCCCATAATTACCCCCATGTCGTTCCAAAACCCTTAAATGTTCTGCCAGACTTCACAACTCAATATAACAAAAAATTCAATAAAACCGTGAGGCTTGAGACTGTCCCATAGACTGACAAAGAAATAACAGTGTCAAGATCCAGAAAAGATATGAAAGTCATCATCAGAATACTCCATCTGCCATCAGACGTGCAATCTGGGTTATATGAAGCGACGGGAACACGTTTTGTAAGCGAAGAAAACAAAAATAAAATGTTTTATTTCAAATCAAAGCTAAATGCACGTAGAAACCGTGCATCCTTGTGGCGCAGATGACACAGAAGAGTATACGCAGCATACGGTGATATGGAGAGACACAAAGGAGACTGTCGACAAAGGAATTGTTGAATAAAGTCATTATTTTTGTTTTCTTCGCTTACAAAAAGTGTGCCCGTCGCTTCATATAACCCAGATTGCACGTCTGATGGCAGATGGAGTATTCTGATGATGACATTCATAACTTTTCTGGACCTTGACACCGCTATTTACTTGGCAGTCTATGGGACAGTCTCAAGCCTCCCGGTTTTCATCCAAAATATCTTAAATTGTGTTCTGAAGATGAACAAAGCTTTAAAGGGTTTGGAATGACATGGGGGTAAGGGATTAATGACAAAATGTTCATTTTGGGGTGGAGTATCCCGTAAACAACAGTTTATCAGTCAGGGTCTCCCAAACTGGGGGTTGTTTATGAAATGTTGAGGAAAAGTGAATAAATATTTAAATTGTAGAAATGTAAAATTCAAATAAATAATTTTTAAATAAAAACAAAATAAAACGTACTAAAGAAAGATAAAATATATTATGTTTGTCTGAATAAATTTCATCGAATAAATACAGGTGACATTCCCAATCCTGTTCTTCTTCTCTTTTCCCAGTCGTTTGTGGTTGCTTTCTACATTTTCTGTTTGTTAAAAGTGAAAAATCTGTACCTATTTGATGATAAAATTAGACTTGTTGTTTAATTTACTTTAGTACATCAATCACCTCAAAGTATTGTGTTATGTGGTTTAATATGTTTGTTTTAAATGCTGTTCTCTTGCACAGAATTTTGATGCGGAGGTGAGTGCAGTTGTAGCTGAGAATGTCTGGGACTCTCCAGAGAGGCAGAAATACCTCAGTGAAACCATCGTAGAACATCTGTATCGACAAGGCATGTTGAGTGTTGCAGAGGACCTCTGCCGGATTTCTTTTTTTTTTTTGTATTATTATTAAATACTAGAAAAATTTGTCTGCATTTCTGTAAACATTGCTGTAATTCACATTTAGGTTCATAAGTTATGAGATTTTCAGATAGAATTTTATTGACATTTTATTCCTAGCACTAACATGTAGTGTTTTAATCTGACTTCACAGGAGTCTGGTGTAGTTATTGACATGAGCATGAAACAGCCATTTCTGGAGCTCAACCGCATTTTAGAGGCTTTAAGAACACAAGGTCTCAGACCAGCTTTAGAGTATGTGTCGCATCCTGTTTTCTACTTCCCACTTTTATTTGTTAATTTTTTTTTCCCTCATGTGCATGGCCTTTCAAAAGTTTGGGGACCGTAATTAAAAGTGACAGATATATATAGCAGTATTTATAATGTCACAAAATATTTCTGTAATAATAATAAGCAGCATAACTGTTTTCAACTTTGATAAGAATTTTTTTTTTTGCTAACAAGTCAGAATGTTAGAATAATTTCTGAAGGATCATGTGACACTGAATACTGGAGTAATAGCTGCTGAAAATCCTGCCATCACAGGAATAAATCATTTTTGATCAAATAAATACAGCCTTGGTTAACATAATTGACTTCTTTCAGAAACATTAATTATCATGCTGACCCTAAACCTTTGGATGGGTAGTGTATCTATCCGTAACTGTTTTGGGTGTGGCTTGAATATGTGGATTGTAGATTTAAGATTACTAGTTGTAACTTTAATTTAAGATTACTAGTTGTAATTTTTGTTTGGTTTTATGATTGCTGTGGTAGGTGGGCGGTGACAAACCGTCAGCGGCTGCTGGATCTGAACAGCACCCTTGAGTTCAAGCTTCACAGACTCTATTTCATCAGCCTGCTCAACGGGGGCATCAGCAAACAGCAGGAAGCTTTACAGTACGCACGGCATTTCCAACCGTTTGCCTCGCAGCATCAGAGAGGTGAGGAAAGGTTCAGTCCAGAATTCATGGAAAAAACACTCTTGAACCACTATTAGGCTTTTGTTTTGTAAACATATGGGTGGAACTGAAGCACTTTTGAGGCTGTTTTACCAGTAACATCACTGATGCAATTATTTTGTTCTGTATTACACTACCCGACCCGTGTTGATGATATTTGACCCTTGTTTGTGTGTGCTTTCTAGATATTCAGATCTTAATGGGTAGTCTAGTGTACCTCCGCCATGGGATCGAGAACTCTCCGTACCGCAGTCTGCTGGAGACCGATCAGTGGGCAGAGATCTGTAACATCTTCACACGAGATGCTTGCGCCCTGCTTGGACTCTCTGTGGAGTCCCCACTCAGTGTCAGGTCCGAAAAAAGTCCTTAAAATTTCTACACTTCCTGTAGGATTTGCAATATGGCCCCTAACCAATAATTAGATGTCTACTGAATTAATGAATTCATGTCTACTGAATTCATTAATCTCTGCAAATTTTACATTGTGCTCAATAGAATGGAATAAAAACGCATGTGTCTCAAGGCATGTTTTTAAAATGTAAACATTACAAAGTTTTAACTTGTTCTTTTTCTAATGTCTATTCACTGCTTTACTTGTCTGCATAATGCACCATTTAAAAGTTTGGGGTTAGTAAGATTTTTAAACGAATTTGAAAAAAGGGCTCTTGTGCTTACTAAAACTGAATTTATTAGTAAAGTTATCAAAAATAACTGTTTTCAGTTTTTAAATGTTTTATTTCCTGTGATGGCAAAGCTGAATTTTCAGCAGCCATTACTCTAACCTTCAGTAGAATTGCAGAATTCTTTGATGAAAGTTAAAAAGAACAGCATTTATTTGAAATAGAAATCTTTTGCAACATTATGACAGTCCTTTATTTCACTTTTAATCAAATTAATGCATCTTTGTTGAATAAAATGATTAATTGCTTTAAAAAATGCACTGACTCCAAACCTTTGAATGGTAATGTAGATTATCTTCATGGGTGGCTTTCCTCATCATATACTGACGTATATGTTTAACTGTAGTTATTTGGGATATCATATAATTAATTATATTTCAATTCATCGATTGACAGACCTATTCTGTTTTAGGCTTACATGTTTTGAACTTTGTATTGACAGTAAAACCTTTTCGTAGACTGAATGATTGATGTTTCATTACTAAATCCTGTTTTGATTCTTTGACTCTCCATCAGTTTTGCGTCCGGCTGTATGGCACTGCCTGTGCTCATGAACATCAAACAGGTTATTGAACAGAGACAGTGCAGTGGTGTTTGGACACATAAGGATGAGTTGCCAGTAGGTCTCTCTCTTTCCCTTTAAGGTTTTTTATACAGTGATATGCCTTTTTCTGAAGGTTTCAAATGTTTCTAAAAGTTTTTGTTGAAATCTGTTTCTTACATGAATTGTTTTTACGCTTACATTTAAATAATGGATGCACCAATTACTAATTAGACCATTTCTGTTAATCTCCCTATTCAGACTGTTCAGTTATTATAAATGGAAAACTGAAACACAAATGAGTCAAGATTTTGATTACAGCTGACTTGACTAATTGCTCTGTCTGATAGGTGCAAGATACTACTTTTATTGGCCAAGAATTGGCTGATATAGCTGTTAATTATAATTATTAATAAATAACAGCTGTAATTTCAAACACATGAATGCTTTATCTGTTCATCCCTGCTGTGTGTGTGTTTAGATTGAAATAGATCTGGGGAAGAAGTGCTGGTATCACTCTGTGTTTGCCTGTCCTATCCTGAGGCAGCAGACATCAGAGAGCAATCCACCCATGAAGCTCATCTGTGGGCATGTCATATCCAGAGATGCGCTTAACAAACTCACCAATGCTGGAAAGTAAGACTCTGATACATGCATTACATTCTACATTACATTTAAAGTTTCATCAAACAGACCCCGGACCTAATGGTTATTTAACAAGGGTTAAAGTGCAGTCTGCAGTTCTTGTTAACAGCAGTAGTTGATTGACAGATTATTGCAAATCATTTTTAAGTTTTTAAGACTGTATGAACAGGATCCCAGCTATAAAGCATGTCACACTCTGAGATCTCTGTTGTCATTAATGTCAGACTCATTAAAAATGTACATATGCAAAAAGACTTACCCGGAGTTTTACATCATCAATCATGACACGGTCGGTGAAGGTGAGCCACATTCACGCGCATAATTGAAATGGTGGCTAGCAAATAAAAACTCAAACAAAATCTCTAGAGTTAACTTCGATCATGGCTTGTCTTGAAAGAAAAAAATGAAACAAAGAGAGTGTATGTAGAGCAATTGGTGATTTGTTGTCGCATTAATTGCGTCATCACTTTCTTTGCTCCTAATGTTTCTTGATTTCACGATTGTCGTATGAGAAAACCTCAACTTCTGACATGGGAAGAAACTCATTGGAGGACAGAATTTTTTGCAGTGGGCATTAATTAGCTGTTGGCAAACATGTCAGACTAGTGATCAAAGACTACAGGTTTTGGCCTAGAATTTTAGGATTTGCAAAATCCATCTTAGATGGCCAAAGTGTGCCACTGTATTCATGATTATACTGACACATTCTCATGTCAGTTTAATGTGCAGAGACAACAGGGATTTGATGATCTCGTAAGATTCAGGAGTGGGCCTTTTTGACTTGGGACCACCCTAGCAACAAATTATGCAGATCACTTTAGCAACCACATAGCAGTGCCCTGGTATCCATTTTTTGTGATATAACTTACTCAGAAATGTACACTTCACCTTTAAAACTAATTTCAAGGGCTTCATTCATTGATGTTCTTCAATGTTGTTTTCAGTTAAAAATAAAATAAAGGTTACACTTTAGATTAAGGTGACATGGTTACAGTGTAATTGCACAAATAAGTACTAAGGGTAAGGGCTTGGTTTAAGGTTAGTTACTTGCAGTTATGCAAATTTTACTGTTTACTATAGTTACTAGGTCACCGTAAAAAAGTGTTACCAAAATAAATGTATAGAAATTAACCTTTTATGCAGTATTGATACTGATATTCCTTGCTTACAATGTCTTAAACTCTCTCTTCTCAGGCTTAAATGCCCATATTGTCCAATGGAGCAGAATCCCTCAGATGCCAAACAGATCTTCTTCTGATGTCTTTTTTTGGAGCGTAGCCGAATGTTGTGTTGAAGGCCTCTTGGAGCCGCTTTTTGAATGATCCTCATTCACAGGCATGACAAGCCTTCTGTGGCGGCTTCTCCCCCGCAACGCCACCTCCCTCTCCAAAGCTTTTAGTTTACAGAGGCCGGTGGCCACGGCAACATACCTGTAGAACCCGAGTCAGTAAGTGTACCTAATGAGGAAACGATCTTTGCGGATCATTCATTTGTTAACACAGCCTAGTATAAACAGGCTTTTACAAGTACATGTGTGTGTGCACATTTTGCTTCCTCTACATTTGTTTTAATTGCAGAGTATTTTTAAGTTTCCATGGTAGAACGCCTCTCTTTTTCTTTCGTTGTGACTTTTATTAAGCAAATGGGCGTGATGCATCTGTGTGGGTGACTTCTTGACAGAATATATTCACGGTTTCCTCTTTTGAGATCACATTTAAATACAAGAACGGGGGTTCTTTGCACGTGTACATGATAGAAGTGGCTTTTCAGTATGTATATTAACAATGATATAAGGACTGGTGGACGGGTGCCTGTTGATTATAAATGAATCACGTCTCTCTTTCCAATATAATAAAGGCTTAATTGGATTGAATGGCATTTTGATTACTGCATATTCATCTGAGGATTTGTTTGTGCAGATTGTGATCTTGTTCCTTGCGCCGGTCTGATGTCTGAGAAAACCTCCTTGTCCAAGCCATGTGTCTTGCTCTGTGTATTTAAAAAAAAACAAAAAAACAAGTTGAATTAATATACAGCAGTGATTTGTGGTGGTACAACTTTTCATTAGTATAATTACATATGTAATGTATTTAAATGCACACACGAGTTGTTTTATCACAGAGTTGACTGGACTTGCTGAATTAGCTCTCACAGCTCCAGGCTTTTCTGCTTACAAAATCAAAACAGGTCTACGCGTTGATTCGAGAAAGCGTTTGAACCTTTGCCAGCGAAACGGACTGAAACTATATGTCCATTAATGTACAGTTGATGGTAGACTGACTGTGTTTTAATTTTCCTCATCAAGATGAGAGTTTCCAGATGTTTCTCATCATCCCTGAATGTAAAGCTCACTCTGTTTATCTCTGTATAGGTGAATGGAGACGGTGGAATAATATTCAACCCTCAGGATGTTCTTTAAATGCTCCCTGGCTTTAACACACTGTAATTGCTAATTGTTCCCATTCCACTTTAGGAATCAATATCTCAAAATGTGCATGCCGAAGTGGAATGTGTGGTTTGTAAATTGCCCTTTTGCAGTGATTGAATGGAAATGAAATTTCGAAACCTTGTCCACAACAAGCTTTTCTGACGGATGTGATCCAGACCTGAGACCCAGAGAAAGAAAACCTTTACCAGTGCTCTTTGACATTCTCGAAGGGCAGGCATGTACCAGCACAGCTACATTCTTAGCGAATGATGTCTGAATAATTTTAATTATAATTTAAACCTTCAATAGGTGTTTGGTAGTGCTGTGTGGCCACTGACGTGCTGATAATAAACGTTGTCTGTTTTTACTTTTAGTAGACAATCCTTTATTACCTCCCGGAAATTTGTAAGATCAAAGCAGAGTACTGTGTGTTGTAACATGAGTTTAAGGAAGTGCTTTTTTGTTTTAGTTTTCATTCAGTGATTGAGGAATGACTCTGCTTTCTCCACTAACAACTGCAAGGCAACTATTGTAAATATTTATCTTCTAACAGTACAATATGTTTATTATACTTGCATCTAAATAATAAAAAAAATTTATACTCATCTTTTGAGTTTGCCATCTCCATCTACATACACAGTTCACTCTACAACAAATTTTTAACCATTAAAAGTGTTAAAAATGGCTGAAGTGGTGAAGCATTAAGTACCTAATTTTTTTTTTTTTTTTTATCATATTTTACTATGCAATATTACATATGCAATTTCAATGCTTCCTAAAATTAAGATGTTAAAACATTTTTGCAAAATCTTCCCATTTCAAATATATGCTGTTTTTATACTTCCTATTCATAAAATAATAATAAAAAATGTGTCATGGTTTCCACAAAAATATTAAGAAGCACATCGTTTTCAGTATTGATAATAGTAAACACTGAATACTTAAGTGATTGCTGCTGAAAATCAGTGGAAAGTGTTCCTTTGTAGTCACAAGAATAAATTATTGAAAACAGTTATTAGGGCCCAAGCCACTAAGGTGCAGGGCCCACTTGTTTTTCTATGGATTTTTTCCCCCCATCTTTCGGGCTTTTTGGGGGCCTTAACATGATCAAAAACTCTTGAAAATTGGCACACACACTGGAATCACCTGCCATTAGGCCGCAGCTGAGGCTGGTACCCGGTCGTGACACAGGGGCACTTTGGCGCCCCCTGGAACGCAGTCAGAAAACTTGATGTATATCTCACACATACTTCGACTTATTCATATGAAACTCAATACACATAGATCTCATTGAGCTGAACAACATTAAGCACTGTATGCCATAGGCTCCGCCCAACAAGAAGTTGGCTATTCAGGGCTGTGTAAAAAGCACATTCTCTGGAATTTGATATACTAGATTTTTTACCCGATTGGCACCAAACTCGGTCAACGTGATCTCAAAAAACTGGTGGTGATTGCGCTGATGGCTTGGGCCTGCCATCATTGCTTGCAGCTATATTTTAAATTGTAATACTATTTTACAATATTACTGTTTTACTGTATGTGATCACATAAATGCAGCCATGATGAGCATAAGAGACTTCTTTCGAAAACATAAAAAAAAATTACCGACCCCGAACCTTTGAATGATAGTGTGTTCCTAACAATTGTTATAGGTAAATGATTTAGGGCATATTCTATGCTTTGTGTTGAAATTATGCTGACATAAAAATTGTAGAATTATGGACAGGAAAATACCTCCATGCTGAAACTATTGAAAATAATATTAAGCAAAATGTTTTAAATGAGATGTTGACCCTTTACTCCCACAAGAGGGAAACCTCAGTGCACTGGGGAAACTGCAAGAGCTCAAACGGACACAAAGACCATACAGCAATTTATATAAATAGCAATATATTGGAAGACTTTTTAAATTAGTCATTGTAATAAAACTTTGACAGTCTGTCAAAATTGCCTTTGAAACTGTGATCACAGTGAAGAGCAAAGTTAATGTTTCTCTCTATTTTCTCACTCTACAACTCTACATCTCACAAACATTTGTTAAAAGTTACAGGTTTTCACCTTTCAAGATATCAGTTTGGCCACTGAGTTTCCATGGAAACACCTGTTTCTTGAATGAAAATGAGACCCTCCTATGATTGCACACTAAGTTAGATGACCTCTGACCTGCTTTAAAAAGAGTTTGACTATATAATGAACACTATAGGGAGCAAAGACATGCATTCAAGAACATGATTAAACAGCAGGATTTTTTTTTTTCTTTTTGAAAACAAGTTCCATGTTTTATGTAAGTTTTAAAAAAAGTAAACAAAAATAGTTTCAATAAAAAATAAAATAAAAAAATAGGCATCTAATGACTAACTGACCCTGTTGGCCTTTTCTCAAACTTGATTTACTTCTTGCTTCTAAGTAAGCAACTTAAGTTTCTACCTGGAGACAGAATAGACTCCTTATTGTCCATGTGACAATGGCCCATTCTGGTCTATCAAGCACAGAATTCCTCTCCGTAAAGCTGGATCTGATGTGCAGGGGCTCATGGAGTCACATTCTTTCTCTGAGAGGAGCAGACCCACATGGATTTGCAAAACTGCCCCTTACATGTTTGTTTAATTTTTTTTTTTGGCTATTTTTATATTTTATTATACTTTCAGCTACACTACTAGATTACCTTTTTTTTTTGTTTTTTACTTTTCCAAAAAATCTAAGTCCCTTTAAGTTTAAATGCAGTGCATATAATTTTACAGATTCTCAGCCAAATCAGATCATAAAAGTAAAGTAAACGTTTTTATGAGGCTGGACCAGTAATCTCTATAATAGGTAAATTAATCTATATAAGAGATCAGTGGCTGGATTAGACGAAATGTGCATATTTTTGTTTTCTGCGTCCAGCCCAGTAAATACACTAATTAAGGTTATAAATAAAGTTAGATTCGGTATGACTTTAATTAACATAATCAAATATGGTGCATGTGAAAGAAACCACTAATTGGAAGACACATTTTAAACTTTTATTTTGCACTAACCGGAAGACATTGGATAACACCTTATTTTTCCCGTAAGAGCGGGTGCGGCCATTTTTCAATTTTATGTCTGGCTTCCGGTGTCATTGGCTTCCAGCTATTTTAAGCTGTACAGCTCGTTTGCTGCTTGATATTGCAAACTGGTGTGTCTTACCATATATTTGAATGTATTATCTTAATTATGAACACTGGTTTGTAGTGCAAAAAGTTTTACCGTTTACTGTACATTGTTATTCTTCTTGTTATTTCCCTACAGCGGCCAATGAACCGGAAGTCTCGCACATTCACAGAAAACTTACGCATTGAAAAATAAGGTGGATAGAGCTGTTTTTACAGAACAAGGGAAATAGTCTTAAGTAAACATAAGGGAAAAGTTCAAGGTTTATGCGACTTTGAGGTAAAGAACACCATACCTGTATAGTACAAATCTATACAATTAATACATGAAATGGAAGATGAAATTCAGTAGTTTTTAACAAGTCACAGTATAGTTTGCTATATGAAGATATAATAACGTGGGATCTAATGTTATCCTTACGATCAATGACTTTTCAACAGTTCTATGCACACATTGGCATTAAACTTTACAGAATTTTGATTTCACATTCATGCAGTTATAAACATCTTGGGTCAAAAGAACAGAAAAGCCCACCAGAGCACATCAATACATAGTAGCAGAAATGCTTCTATATGGATCTGCTGTTTAAATAAAAAAAAATTCTAACGCAAAGGACAACTTATAAGTTGTGTGCTTTTAAAGTGCAACATGCATTTTAGGGAATGCACACTTCTCATATCAGTCTTTAAAGAATGGCAGCATAAAAAAAATATGATGTTTGGATTTGTGATTTATCGACCGCTGGAACTGTCATGATGAACAATATTCAGTACCTAAAGCATGAATATACCACTGAATCAATGAAAATAAAAAATAGTACTAGAACACTCATTGTGACTGTTTTAGAATCTAAAAACAAATATAATTTATCATCCCAGACACAATTTGGGATGAGTCGATGTTTTGATGATTCAAATTTATTAAAGCAAAACAACCCATAATCAGCTTGCTCCTCTGTTTTGTACACTTTTTGGTCAAACTTATATAGTATAGTTTATTTATTTGGTTTAAAACATTGTCTCAGAAGAGAAAAGTGGGTTGAGGAGACAAAGCTGTTGGCATCAAGCTAATCTCCGATGCAAAAGAACATTTGCAAAGTCAAATTTCAGAAGACTCAATCCTCTCTATCCATGGCAGACCAGTGGGCGGCTTCACTTCTTGTAAAGCCCCGCCCTCATCTCCGCCCCCTGATCCCACCTCTTCAACTCTTGCCCTGCCCACCCTCAGAGCTGCCAGTTCTCTCTCTAAGGCCTCATTCTTGTGGTACATCACCAGGTAGCTGGCCTGCAGCTCCTTCTGGTAGCGTATCACCTTCTCTTTCTCATTCTGCCACGTGCTCCTCTCCATTTCAAAAGCTGAAGCCTGCGCCTCATTCTGCCGCCTTTCCAGCAGCAGTTCAGCTCTGAGACGCTCCTCAGTAACACTGGCTCCATCAGTCTCACCCGTATCAGCTCGATGGTCCTCGAAAGCAGGCAAGGGGCATTTCCGTCGGGCACCCTGTAGGGCCATCTGTAGCATGTCGATCTGACTGTCCTTACTCCGGATCTTATTGCGTGCCTCATGCAGCTGAGTCTTTAAGAGGAAGATTTCACTCAGCTTCTGTGTAACCTCTGCCTGAGAGTTCCGAAACTGTTGCTTCAGTAAAGAGATTTCTCCAGACTTTTGGCAGACCTATCAAAGCAATACAGTTTAGTTATTTATTACAGCTTATACTATACACAAAGACAAGATATGATTTGAAAAGATTATTCATAACAAGGCTTTCAGGGATGGTTGCTATCCTTTGTTTAAGCCACACAGCACTTTGTTCAGACAGGCAACTAATTTGTTTTTTTTTCAAACCATTTTTTAAACAAATTTCTGATTTAAATCCATTTAGTTGTCTGTAGTCCGAACTGTGGAAACTGCATCCATATGTGGTTTGAAATCTGATAAATGTACCAAACTACCAAGTATGTAAATGTAAATGTAAAACTACCAAGTATGCATGATATGTTTTTCTTGCAACTAAAATCTATTTCTTTTTTTATCTTTTGCAAACTTTTGTGAAATCCCTGGAGCTCTGGACAGATAGCTCTGACTTGATGCATACCTCCCATTGGGTCTCTTCCAGCTGGGGATTAATGTTCTGGCTTTGTGTCGCTGGGCTTTGACTTTTCAGGGTCTGGCACTCCAGCCTGACAGAATCCAGCTCCTCCTGCAGCCGGTTACGTTCCTGCTTTTCCTTATAGAGCTGCAGCTGCAGGTTTCGTTGTGAACGCTGGGACTGCTGGGATACCTGGCGCAGTTTGGCATTGTACAGGTGTTTCAGTTCTGTCACTTCCTTCTCCCAGATCCGCTGTTTCTCTTCAAAAACCTACAGCAGGACAAAAGGAGTTTTGAATTTTAATGTAGTTTTTGTTTTGTAAGAATGGTAATGTAGCGATTTATTTTCAGTTTGTCTTTCATTTTTCAGGTTTTCTTAATTTTTTCTGTGTATTTTCTTTTTATTTTTTAGTTGTACTATTTGTTTATGGTCTATGTTTAAAATTATTTAAATGTATTGTTTTATAAGGAATTGAACTTTTTTGAAAAAACAAAAACAAAGCTCAATTACTCATCAAAGAATCCTGGAAAAATGTATTATGGTTCCCAAGAAAATAATAAGCAGCATAACTCATCTCTATATTATTAATAAGAAGACATGTTTCTTTAGCAACAAATCAGCATATTTCTGAAGAATCATGTGACACTAAAGACTGAAGTAATGATGCTTTGCCATTACAGGAATAAATTACATTTTAAAATGTATTCAAATAGGAAACATTTTAAATTGTAATAATATTTCACAATATTACTGTAAATTTTAATTTAAAAATATGCAGCACTGGTGAGCATAAGAGATATTAAAAACATTTTTAAAAATCATTCTTATAGATGCTGACCTGTGCAACAGCATCTTCGCTCTCATCCAGGTTCCTCCTCATCTGATGTAGCTCGTGCTCTTTTTCCTGCAGACGGTCCTCCAGGTCCCTCACCATGTCCTCCATAGAGTGCGACAGTTCGTAGGGTGGCGGGGCCTCGCTTCCATAGCACTGCAGGCGGTTCAGCGTAGCCATACTCTGACAGGACATGTCTGTGACTGCAGAAGCGGCTCCCTTGGAGCCCAGCGAGGTGCGATCTAGTGAGCCGATGTGGTTGATGTGACCCATAGAGGCACTGATTTGTCCCAAGTGAGGACGGAACGGTGGCCGATACGGCGGCAGGCTGTTCATAGAATTGTGCCCTGAGTCAGACATGTTCTCCTCTTCCTGGCTGAGGCCCCGGGCTGCTGCTAGCACGCCTTTGTTGACAATCGTGCCTGGCCGTGAAGGGGAGGAGGACGAGGAAGAGGTGGACAGTGATTTGGACAGTGATTTGGCCACTGCTTTGGCGTAGGACAGATGCATGCCGTTGGTTAAGCCACTCTCTGACTCCTCCGACTTGGAGGGGTAGAGATTCTGCATTGAACTGAAGTTTTTCGGGGTGACTGGTTTAAAGGCAGAAGGCCTGAAACGTGGCTGTGAAATGAAAAGGATAAGTCAACTGCAGCATGTGCATCAGGAGAATAGATCTCCACTTAAATACTGGAGCCATGCCAAACAACAAAGTAATTTAATGTAGACCACTTTTACTTCCATATTTCTTCGGTCTCGCTGAATTTCCTGCACAATAATATCACCTGAGGGGGCCCATATTTGATTACAGAGATAAATTTAGCCAGCAGAGGCTAGTCAGTTAGTCTACCTGCTGCTGGCCTGAACAGTTTACAATATTAAACTCCATTTAACACTCCTATCAACAAACCAATCAATAAATTACACTGCCTTTATGGAGTCGGACTGGAAACATTGTCACGATTTCTGCATTTCATTGACAGGCCTTGAAGCCAAAACGAGGAACCTATTTATCTTGTTTTAATACAGTCGTTGTAAAGTGTGTTTTTAACACCTGCTGTTTCCGAGATTTGTTGAATACTTAGTGAAAGTAAATGCTGATGAGCAAAAAAGTCAGTAATTATAATAAATTCATCCTTGCTTTCCTACAAAGTGGTAAACAACTACTGAACAGTGTTTATTCTTCTTACATTCCTTAATGAAATTATATAAATTTTTATATTAATAAAATGCTGCTTCCAGGTCATGTCCGAATTACCATATTACTGTTATTTTTTTTTAAATGACAACTCTGTTGTCACAGTCAAGCAGTTGATTTATTTATTTTTCCTAAAAATTGCTTAAATTCATAATAAATAAATAAATAAAAACAAAAATTTATAAATACTATTATAAATAATTATTTATAAATAAATAAATAAATTACTACCACTATTATTTTTATTAAATAATGTATTTTTTTTTTTTATTAACTTATCTATATGGTGTTGATGACAGCAAAATACTACATTAATTTCAGATTTTTATTTGCTGGGTTTACATAAAATGAGAAGAAATTGATGTTGATTTAAGTTTATAAATATTCTGTAATATAAAGATATACAATAAAATAAAATATAAATAGTAGTTTGGTAGTGGTTTTCAACTTTAAATAAATGTACATGTCAATTCACTTCCATCTGCTCCTATAAAACATATAAAGCTGAAGTATGTAATTTCTGCACCACTCTAAACTTTAAACACAGTAGCAAAACTAATAACTATTTTAAGCCAGGTTTCCCAAACACTCCCTGCGTCTGCCACTAGCCAGAGGTTCAAACCAGTAATTTTGAGCACGACAAACATGGAAAATTGTAATTACTGTAACTGACATGGCATGGATGAAGCATAACTCATGACAGTTGTGTACCTTGTCAAACTTGCCACCTATGGGAAGTGAGTTCTTTCCCAAATCAACCTCCTTTCCGTCCCTGTGGTAGACCTTAGTGTAGTCGTCGTCCTCCGCTCTCCTGTGCTCTCTCTTGATAGAGGATGTCCCAGAGATGATGTGTTTGCTGCCCTTTGCTTCCTTCTTGGTTATGTTCAGATAGTTAAGCAGCTCTCTTTGGTTGAAACCCTTCTTGAGCAGGCCGTGGTTCTGCCGTCCTGGCACTTGTGGAACTGCTCTGTTGCTATTGGTTGGTGACACGTCTGGTTTCTCGATTAGGCTGCCTACACTTCCCATGACGCAGCGGCCTGATGCCAAAGTGGACGCTGGATAACCGGCACAGATGCTTTTGCTGGGGTCCTGGTTCAAGGACAGGGCCTGGACTGTTGCCATTAGTTACAGGATCAAATGGCTCCACTGGGATCTCTAAATTGAAAGAAACATTGAAATTAAAAACAATGAAAACCCCTTCAGAAGATCAAATAAGAAACCTGAATATTCTGACATTTCAAAAAAGATCTGGTTGCATACATCTTTGTGTTACCCATCAAGAAATAAGACATTTTAAAATAAAACAATAATTACATCATTTCTTAATTTGATGATGTCATACTGCTGGACCCTGCTGTCACTGCTTCACATGCCAGCTACTCATAAGCACATGTTCATATATGTAGTCTAATAAAAACCATTTCATGTAAGACCACGACATGAAAATAGGTCAAAAGCTTCTGCTTTCCTTTTAGAAATGAGAAATAGTGTACACACAGAAGTTCACAAGTATGTTATATAACTGAGATGATACAAGCTGGGAATTGTCTCATGAGCCAAATACCCTGAAAATGAGGGCAGATGCCTCTGGAACGCAAAAAAACCCACTTTTAATTTACACTGCAATACTGCTGCATTAATAAATGTCCTCTGGTAATCACTAATCCTTCCCTACAAAAAACCCTAAGTTGTGAACATTTCCTCTCCTTCAAAGTGAAGTTGATCTACTTATACGCTCAGTGCTGCCCTGCTTCTGAGCAGGTCTGGTATATCAGTGTGTCTGTTTAGTAGTGCCTCACTCTTTCTTTTTCTGTTTCTCTCTAACTCCTTCTCAATCAATTTTCTTTTTCCAGAGCACCTCATTAAGAGCCTGTATTGATTTCACCTCCATGACCTTCTCTCTCATTGCTATAAATGTAGGCCACTGGCCTCGAACACCCGTAAAGACAAATGCACTCAAGAGTTTCTGCTTGTGTATATACACCGATCTACAAGTACATCCAAATATATATACTCTCTGTCTTATATACATGTAGGACGCATTTCTGTAACTAAAGAATAACCAGATTAAAAACGAGCCAGTGCACTCTGAAAAAGTCATAAATAATACAATGACCTTGTTTCAACAACACTTAGGCCTAATTGTGAACTGCAGTGAAGCTGATGCAGAGAAATGGATCTGCTTGAAGGCCTAAAATATTCTAGCACTTCACCAGATCACTACTCAGCACCTCTGGGTCACGCTGAGAGCGTCTCTGAGTGTTTCCTTTATCCTTGCGCATCTTCACCTCTGGCATCTCACCCAAAGCAAACATTTACTCACTGTGACCTTCCCCCTGTGACCATGGATCTGGCATTAAAAGGAGCCATTTTTTAAAATCTATTATTACTATACATTTTTATTATCTAACGTGTTTTTTGCTGTTTTTGGTTTGTTTTCCCAGAACACTAATGAACTTCTACCCTCTTTGTGAGCATGTGCATTTTGTGCTTCTGTGCCATCTACGCAGATGAGAGAGGTATTCCTCTGTCCACGAAGTTACAGAATAATTTTATAGTGCATTAAACAGTTTTATTCCAAAAGTTAAATTTCTTATGATATTTCCTGGATGGATACCAAAGTAGAGTTGCCAGTGAAAATCATTTTTTGAAGCTCGCAGCATCTCTGGGGCTTTCATTTTCAATGAATGCTGAAGCACGATTAAAGTCCTGGTAATTAAAATTCAGAGAACTAATTTATTCCACTGATATTCCAGTATTATTATATATAGTAAAATCATTTTATAAATCAATAATTGTCTTGTTTTCCATTAAAAATATCTAAACATCTTGAAAACAATGTCCTTTTTCTAGACTCTTAAGGGAATTTATCTTTATTTTTTTCTATTCAGTTTTGTTTTTACTTAATATTGTTTATACTTAAAAACATTGGAGTAAAAATTCTTAAGATGTCTTTAATGAAAAATTAGATAAAATACAGCTTGTTAAAACCTCAACTAATTTTGTTATACCTCACTTAATTTTATTTATACTTAATATGAGAGCTTAAAACAAGAAAAAAACAATTTGCAAATGGAGAAAGAAAAATAAGATACAAGTAAATAAGATATGCACAGCATCCCCTCCAGGCTCTTCCTTATATCAACATAATTATCATTTACCAAATTCAGCCTTTCGCTACTGGAGTGATTATGCAAATAGTTTGAGAAGAGGCAAAAAAGTGTGGCATTTAAGTTCAGGCTTTTACCCACAGAAAGATCAAAATTGCACCTCATGATTTTATGCATGAGATGTGGCTGAGATCTCCTCAGTTTTCTGCCATCACAGCACTCAGCTAACTACAACACTTACTGTACAAGACCTGCATCTGCGCAAGCCTCCATTACAAATATGCCATGACTAATAAAGTATTCTAATGCGGGGACTTACAGAAATAAGTGACTGCTCCCTCAATGTGAAAGGAAGTGGGCGTGTTGGGAAATAATTTTATGAGTATGCTGAGTTGAGGTCATTTCAGGGTTGATATGCATGATGGGGCTTTGTATCACAACATGAGTAAACACTGACTGTTATGCTTATATCTCTTATGCTTATAAGTGTATAGGACTCTGTGGCAGCCACGATTATGTTCAGATAATACTTCCTCTTAAAAGTCAAATGAACCAAAGTGATGTTATCACAGAAAAACCAGGAAACTGATGTCTAGCTTGATTAGACAGAATATTAAAGTGTTTTTATGAAGTGAGATGAGGAATTGGAGGAAGGGTTAGCAAAGGTTCAAAACCCTTTTAAAAGTGGCCACAAATCTTGAAGGACAGGGAAAATGTTGCATCCAGTCTTTTTCCTTAATTGCTTCAGACATTGAACGGCCGTAGTGAGTTGAGAGACCAGGCTTGATTTACTGCCTAGTTGGGCCCTTCATAGCCAGTGGCCCTTTCACACATTTCTCATTTACATTCCCCCCACGGAAAAGCTTTAATAAGACGCCTGTCTCCCTCACAGTGGAAGTTTAAACAGCACTTGAAATGTTTTATTTCCTCCTTCTGATGCTGTTTTAAATGTCTTTATTTGCATTAATGATTGTAAATTTAACAAAAGACATCCATAAGTCGAAATCTGATGTTTTCTGTGAGGAGTCAAATTTACCTGGGAGTCTGGATAAAAGTTAAAACATTTCCCAGTGAGAGGAAGTCAGAGCTTCTCAATGTAATATTAATAATGATAAGGGGTGCCCCCTAATAGTCGACTACCATTAGTTGATAAAAATTTTATTAGTTGCTTATTTATTAAGTTTGCATTTAACTTAAAATACTGTGTCATTTTTGCTCATATAAAGAGTAATACATCTTTTGAATTTGTAAAAGGTTTACTTTTATATGTGTGGACTCTAAATAAATTACAGAAACACCGTGCTTGCCTCACAGACATGAAAAATCTATCTATAAAAAGCAAAATGTCTCCTTGTATATTAATCAATTCAAATGGAAAACAAATATTTTTTATATTATGTAATCTGTATGAACATCCACTGTGGAGATGCAGAATCAGTTTCGTCGACTTCAGCACTGCAGCTGAAAATACAGAAAACACTAGATATTAATGAATTATTATAACGTTAAGGCAGTCCTTGACACATTCATAACCATTACTTCTGCCAGTGTGCTGTGGCAAGTTTTATACATTTTATGCATAGGCTATAGGCAATTAAAGGCTCATTATTATGAATTATATGGTTTATTAATTTAAACGTGTGATTAGTTGACTAATTGCTAAAAATGAATGACTACTAGTTGACTAGAAAAATCTTTAGTTGAGGTCAGCCCTAATAGCAATAAAGTAAATTCTGCAACTTTTACTAATGTAACCACTTTTGAACCAATATACTTTCTTTTATTATTTGACCCAGATATTTACATTAGAGTATAATGTCTTGGCCTAAAAACATATACATTGGCTAAATAGCTTTTTTAAAGAAGTGCACATGTAAGGCATATAAAGCTTAAGCAGGTCTCAAAGATCCGTCAAATTCCAAACATACTTCTAAAAATCAAGTATAGACCTGTAGTCTCTCTCATCAATACAGTTCCCTGTCTAACATGATGTAGCTCTAAAAATATTAGACATTTACTTCCTTCTTTGGCTCTTAACATTCATACTGCCTTATTCTTGCTTTGTTGCACATTCTTTTGCACAGACCAGCACAACCTTGTTCCAGCACAGACAAGCAGGTGATGTTTGGAAAAGCATACTTAACATACTTCTCTTACTATTTCTGCGATATGCAGCATGGATTTTCCTGGGTGACTACATTTGCCAGATACCTGCTGTACAGAATATGCTGTGTGTAATGCATCCCACAGTGCAGTAAGCTCAAAATATTATTAAAAAAAGTGATATATTGATTATAATCCTAACATCAGCCTAATATTATTTTTAACATCAATATAAATATTTAAAGAAATAATATAGTGTATACTATGCAGTAAGTAGTATACTAGTATTCCATTCTGGACAATGAGTTTACACTTAAAAATGAATTTCGTGTCCCATTAATTGTTGAATTTAAGGACTGATCTGCTGGCACTGTCACAGGAAATGACACATTTCGTTCCACAAGGCATTTCCAGTCAGCTTTCCTTTATGTATCATCAGTCAAAAAACAACACACAGGGATATTTATTCACTCATAGCTTTCTGGTCAATGATTTCTGTTAACATCATAGGCGCCATGTCGTGATTACTATCATTTAGCCAGAGGCCATGGACAAACCTAGACAAACCCTTCTGCATATGATTGCATTAATGAACATGACCAGTTTGCCCTGAGGACACAAACTCTGTTCCAAAGCCTGGTAAGCTGCCTCAATGTCTACTAACTACTCTCCCAACCGGAAAGTGCTTCATAGACAGCAACTCTATAGGAAAAAGAAAAATGGATAAAATTTATATTTAATATTTACATTTTAAAATGTAAATTTATATATAACTTTTTGTCATCTAATGCTCACTTTTTAGAATGCTACCAATGCTATATAAACACTACCACTACTATATGTAATTATAAGCCAATCTATAGGGTGAATATGATTTTTTTTTAATACTATACAATGTTGTTACCTAAATTCACTTAAAATGACTGATTTGAAATTTTAGTGTTTATTTAAAAAAAAATGTATTTAAACAAATCACTTAAACATCAACCATTGGTTTTCCATCCAACAAAACATAAAAATAATTATAATCTTTTTTGTACTGGTCAGAATTTTAATATCAGTGTCCATAGTCTGCCATTCTTTTTTTTTCTCTCTGCAAAGGATACATATCGTAATACCTTAGAATTTACCTTTCGCAGTGACTCTCCCCCCTTAGTTACTGTTGCTACTGTTACTGCAGAAAAGATAGAGCAGGTTACTTTTGGTATGAAACAAAGTCTCAGCTTTCAAATTTTATCATTTTTTTTAGGAAATTCAAACAATAAATACCCCTTTGTGGCTCTTTCAATGTGTTGTGACAGATTGCTGTAGCGCTTTAGTTCAAGTGGCATTTGAACCGATCATCTCTTCCTCTTTACTTGTTATAGCACAAATTAAATATGAATGAACATCAGAAGATATCTTATTTCAACTGCGGAAAGACGTCAGTACACACAAGTACACACAGTCCGACAAAATGGCAGATTTGGCATTATGATTGGTCAGATCGCCTGTCAATCAAACTTCTGGTAAAGGGTCAATTGTGACAAAATGTATAAGGGAACAATTATTCTGCCTACTTTTTCGGAAAAAGGCATCTGTGTTTATGATGCCTTAAAATTCTGCCTCTATACGCAGCTCACTTAATTGTGGGAATATAACAACAGCCTCTTTTCAGGTTAAACTACTGGGAATCATGAATCATGAGTTTGTAGGACCCAAGGTGACATTAGGCCCCCTGTCATTATTCACCAATTTAAAGTCATTTGGCTGAATATGAGTCTTTGTGAAATATGACAAGTCTAATGGTAGCGACTTCATTCATTGAAAAGGCCCTAACTTAACACTAGCTTTCTTTATAGGGATTGCATCACATTTGTTAGAGGTCTTATTTTGGCATAGAAGCACCATTCATTTTTCACAGGCACGCACACTGGAGACATTCTCTTAAGTGAGTACAGGGCCGTTCAGTCAGGCCATAGGGAAAGCGCCATAAACTTGCCTCTTCGGGGTTAGAAGCTAAGGGTCAGACAGAGAGGGCAAAGGGGAAAGTGAATGTCTTATCACAAAATAATGGCCTGAGGGCCCCACAGAAAGTTCTCTCTCTCGCAATGGTGCTAATATTTAGAGTTAATAAGCTGAAAAGCTGAATATGTCAACCAGAGTGATTTTTAAGATTATGAACGATTCCCGATGACCAATGCTACTTATATCAGTTTCTAAATAAAGTTGTTTTAAAAAAAAAAAATAAATAAATAAATAAATAAATTCAGCAAGAGTGCATTAAATTAAGAAACAAATGTATTGTATGCTCATGCATGCAAGAAAATTAGGAAATGTGGTCTGGATCAGAACCAAGCCATGTGAAGGTGTGTCAAATCCCGCACGTGCGTTAATGTAGTGAAGATTAGCTTGCGAGGAGGCTTTGTGGAGGTCACTCTGGGAGTGTTATATCGTATTAGCTCTAATGCTGTGAAGTGCCCAGCACAGACCTAAGCCGTTTGTTTTAACAGAGCAAATCCTTGTCCCCCGCCTGCTGAGTGCAGTCAATACTGACCTAAAGCACTTTTTCAAACAACTACATGAGAAATTAGTGCAACAAGAGATTCAGATGTTCCATTATTCAACTGCAACGTGCAACTTAAAGGGCACTTGTCTGTGTTTTATGGACGCATTTTTAACAGTCTCTATGGCAACTGAATGGAAACTTCACACCTACCTTTAGAAACTTTCAGTAAATATAGCCAGGATGTGCTTTGCCTGTTAACACAAACAAAGCCTTTTATGCACGATACATTGCTTTTAAATTATGCAGCAGGGTTGATTAGCATTCAGAGGGCTGTGGAAAAGAAGTATCTACAAATATATTCCAGCAATCTGGCTTATGTAATTAATTGCACTAAAAATAAATGAAAATGTCCCTGTTTACAGTCAAAAATGTAGATCAGGGTTGCCACACTTTTTCATCAATGAACTTCCATGACTTTTCCAGGTTGTGATTACTAAATGAGGATTTTAATTTTATAGAGATCATAAACAAAGGACAATATATGAATTATTTCAGAAAGGAAATATTTTATAGCTGAGTGTTTTTTAGACCTGGGATTCCCTAAATTTATTTTTTCCAGTTTTCCCTAACCATAGGAACCCTGTATGGTTGTCTGAAACCAGTCAATATGTTATACATTTTAAGACTAAATCATTTTCTGCTCTTATTTTTAGGCAAAATAACATGGTATGGAATTTAAATCATGCTTCTGAAAGCAGCCTACATTTCACATGTACCAACTGACATTTCAAAATGAACTAGTTGCACAGTCCAGGTGTAATGTCGTAAAAGGTCAGTGGTGAGGAGGGGCATCAGGTTCTATTGTTTAACCAGGTCTTTTTCTGTGTACTTTTCTCATTGAGCTAATATGAGCCAGTCCTTCTCTTTATCTGACCCTTTTCAGTGCGATGCCTGTGCACTGAGCCGAATGGGACATTCTTTCGGGGAAATAAGTTAGATAAGAGGGTAAACATTTCTGTGGAGGTAATAATTAATATGAGATTTATGTCTGTCTTCACTGGGGTGCTGATATAAGACCAAAAGAAATAGAAAGTGCAGAGAAAGACCAACCCAAATCTACACAAGTTATGGGAAATGGCATCTGCTGTTTTAGAAATAAACATCAATGAATAAATTATCAGACTTAGAGCTGGGCAGTAGTGCAGAAATAGTAAAGCTTTATGAAATAATATTATATGAGAAATACAATCTGATTTAGAGAAACTGCATTGGATTTCTTAGAAAAAAGCATTTGAAGTATTTTTTTTTTTTTGTACTACTTCAGAGCTTCACTGTGCAATCAGTTTTGCTTACAAGTTCATGACATCAACTTGGGTTATTATTAAAGTAATGTTCCGGGTTAATTGCAAGTTAAAGGGATACTCCACCCCAAAATGAAAATTTTGTCATTAATCACTTACTCCCATGTCATTCCAAACCCGTTATTAGAATCATCTTCAGAACACAATTTAAGATATTTTGGATGAAAACCAGGAGGCCTGTGACTGTCCCATAGACTGGCAAGTAAATAACACTGTCAAGGTCCATAAAAAGTATGAAAGTCATCATCAGAATACTCCATCTGCCATCAGATGTGCAATCTGAGTTATATGAAGCGACGGGAACACTTTTTGTAAGCGAAGAAAACAAAAATGACTTTGTTCAATAATTCTTTTGTCAACAGTCTCCTCTCTGTCTCTATATCACCGTATGCTGCATATGCTCTTCTGTATCATCCCCGCCACAAGAAAGCGCTGTTTTCTTTCAAATCAAAGCTAAATACACGTAGAAACAGCGCATCCTTGTGGCGCAGATGATACAAAAGAGCATACGCAGCATACGGTGATATAGAGACAGAGAGGAGACTATTGACAAAGGAATTGTTGAATAAAGTTGTTATTTTTGTTTTCTTTGCTTACAAAAAGTGTTCCCGTCGCTTCATATAAACCAGATTGTACGTCTGATGGCAGATGGAGTATTCTGACAATGACTTTCATACTTTTCTGGACCTTGACACTTTATTTGGCAGTCTATGGGACAGTCACAAGCCTCCTGGTTTTCATCCAAAATATCTTAAATTGTGTTCTGGAGATGAATGGAGCTTTTAAGCCTTTAAAAAGACACCTCATTAAGGGATTAATGACAAAATTTTCATTTTGGGGTGGAGTATCCCTTTAAGCTTTATTGTAAAATAATAAATAAAATAAAGTATTTTTTTTCAGATTGTTATAATATCTTGTAGTATTACTATTTTCACTATTTTCACTGTAAGAGACTTATTAAAAACATTTTAAAAAATCATAACACTCCCAAACTTTGAAATGTCAGTGTATGTTACAAAAAAATAGCATAACAATTATACATACATATATATATATATATATATATATATATATATATATATCTATATATATATATATATATATATATATATATAATATATATATTCCAATCATGGTGTCCAGTCATTGATAATGACATGTATGATGTTTTGCAAACAGTGGAAATTTTTTGACTTTTATTCTAGTATGATACCTTGCCCCATAGACTGTTATTACAAGTGCATTATTGTAAACATGATTTTGGTTTGTTTTTACAGATTGAAGGATGAGTCAGAATAATTTTTTGTTTTGTCATAACAACATGTCAAAGAGCTTGTATTTAGCCTAGAACTTTCCTTTAATCATGACATCACACATCTGTCACACCATGATTGGAAGATTTAAACCTTGTCAGTGGTCTCTGAACACAAAGCATGGATCTGAACAATGCCACCCTAGCGCATTAGGTTTTTTTTTTAAATTACAATGTTGTCCCTGCAGGGAATGAGGATGTAACTTGTACTGGCAAAAAAAACAATGTGAATCCTGTGTTTTCATTTGACATCCGTATTAAAAAAAATCGGTGCAGTGTATTTCAATTGCAAATAAGCTTCCCAAAGGCTACAAAGAGTCTCACTTCACAACTTTCTTGACAGTAAATAGAATGGAAGTTAATCAGCCCGAACCATAATAGGTTTGTATGCTGTGAGGATCTTTTATGATGCAGAGAGCCTTCTGTGAGGCAGAGAGAGTTGAATATCACAGTGAGGCAGTATTTGGAGACAAACGTCCTGTCCAGTTCTTATTTAATGAAGCTACAAACACTAGAGAAAAGCACACAATGAAATGCGGCTACATAAAAGAAAATGCAAAACAAGATGTTCACCTGAAAAAAACTTGCTGCTGCTGCTCTATTGTCTTCCAGTCAATGCACATATATTTGATTTCCTCCTAATGCCACTGCGGACAGATCCAAATTACCCATCAGCATTTCTTCCTTAACTCTTATGGTCCTGCTGCCAAACTACGGCCAGGAAAACCCCTGGGAATGTCTCTGGTTACTCTCTTCTGCCACCGGTACACTGATCACCCCTCTCTCCCTTTTGTAAAGAAAGCACGTCTTTCTATGGTGCCGGTGTGGAAGAACCTGTTCTGCTTGTTCTGTGACAAATGTGAAGGACACTACTTGTGCCACAGGCAGTGATATTGAATGCTGCTAATGCATAACCAACTAGCTGCCAGAATACAGTATAAGTGAAAATCGTTTGGTTTGCTTTAGGCCAAAGAATGTTGTGATGGAGAAGTTCATCGCAGAACCTGGTCTCCAGTGGGAAACAAGTTGTGTTGTCATGCAATGTGTCTAAAACAACAGGCTTAGTCTTGCAGGCTACATCATGCAGTCTTGGCAAGCTCTCCAGAGCATCAGATTACATCATGCTGGTGGGAGACACTTGAAAAATGAGGGGATTGTTCTACAGGAGAATTTTACAGAGCAAATTAGTCTGTTTCTTGTGGTATCCATGTGACTAGAGACCCAGTTGGTTTGACTGATTTTTTTATTCTTTTTTTTTTTGATCATTGACTATTGATTATAGTTATTATAGTTTTTTATTTGATTATTACACAATTTTTATTTATTGATTTTATATATATATATATATATATATATATATATATATATATATATATATATATATATATATATATATATATATATATATATATATATATATCAGCTATTGATACTAAAAGTGACAGTTATTAGCTATAGATACTTAACAGTTAAATATATATCTATATACACATATGTATTGTATACATATATAGTATATAATGAATACCTGAAAAGTAATATATGTCTATGATAAATTAATATTGACAATAGTAGTAACTGTGCTAATTTTCATAATATATTATTTGTAATGTGTTATACTATCTATCTATCTAATCTATATATATATATATATATATATATATATATATATATATATATATATATATAATATATAATATATATATATATATAAAGACACATATATATGTCTTTACTCTCAGTATTAATTTCTTTTTAAAACAACAAATTTTACTGGACCCAAACTTTTAGATATTTATGTATATTCACAATGCATCTTTATATTGTTTCACTCTAATGATATTTGTGCCAAAAGCTGAAGGAATACAATAATTATTGGCATACTGGTTATCTAAGACTTCAAAAAAAAAAAAAGATTCTGGTATCGGTTGATACATTATCAGTCAATCTCTTCACATGATCATGAGGGAACTTGTTACAGGTGTCAGAAAGGGCCAGTCTCACCTCCGGAATGCCTCAGCTGACTTTTATGATACACTTTAACCAAAGTACAGTACGTCACTTTTGGCCAGGGATCAAGCAGGCAAACACATTCTTTCTGGGAGGGAGGTTTTTGGAAAGGCCATATTTACATATGGGTTATTTCACTTGCAGGCTGGCAGAGAGATCAAACAGAAAAAATAAATAGCTACTGAAGGACGAAGCAGACTTTATAATGAGTTCCCCAGTCATGTCTCTTAAATACAGTGTTGCATATTCTCTTCCCTTCAGGCAAGTCAGTCTAGAAGATTCCATAAGTTCAACCATCGCCTATTATCGAAGCCTGCTCACAGTTATCTGACTTCAGATGAGAAACAACTGAACCGGGCCTGTTTCCTCAACCTCTGTCCATCACAAAAGCTAATTATTACATTCCATTGAAGAAATGTAATCTTAACATCACAAACCAGGTGTTTATTTTTCATTGTGAGTGGAAAAACACTCTACCCAAACCAACACTACTTGTTCTATAGTGGCAGCATGTTCAGGAAAAATAAAAAATACACAACCCTGTACATTTCTGGAGAGCAGCCATTATCCAGCTATAAAAAGAAACAATAAGTACAAGAGTTGGATCCTCTTCTATACTGCAGACCAAAAGACCTTCAGAGAAAAACGGCAAACTGATTCCAGGTAGTTTAGAATTACAACCTGTTTAATGCTATGAGAAACATGTGAGAGAGGCAAACAAAGGGCTGTAATTGATATCATTCTGTTGCTTATGATTTGCTGGAAATTTGATGAGGAGGAAATGAACCCATGTCAACTAAGGGCAGCACAATTTATTTCTTCCTGATTGGTGTAGATATTTCATCAAAAACAACATGCAGCATACTTATTGCAGGGAATCCCCCCCTGGGGTTACCTAGGGTTAAATGATTTGCACTTTTACATATTTTTATTTTTAAAAACACGCTAGTAAATTTCATAAACAGTTACAAAGTAAGTCTAGTAACACACCGAATCAAACATTTTGAAGTAGAAAGACTGAAATAGTATTTTCTTGTGAAACATATTCCAGTTTTTTAAATAACATGTAGATTTAAAATATTGACAGCCTTGGTAGTTGTATTTGTAAGTGATGTTTTAGGTATAAGAATTCATTCAAATCAAACTTTCTAATAACAATTTATTTTGAGTCACCTCTACTTGGGAATGAAAGCGATCCTTTCTATTAGCAAGAGCATTATTTGCCTTGCCTACCTCATTATGTCAATCCACCAGCCACAAAAAACTGCATTCTACATTCTGTTCAATACACAATAGACCCACATACAAATGTTCCTAGCTGAAACCTGATATAAACATTGGCAGTCAAGACTATTTTACGCTGTTCTTTTTTGCCATCAAACTTTAACAAAACCTCTAAGAAAGCAATGTTAAAGAAAGCAGCCCCGCAGTGAAAGAAAGAGTCCGATTCTCTAAGCAGCAGACTGCTAGACATGATGAAATGTTTCATACTGTCAGCGAAACCAAAAGATTGCTGTGGAACCACTTTGTAAGGGCACACTCAGCACTTGGTTTGTTTAGTATGATATCAAAAGAATCACATGAATCAGGTCAATCAGCACACAGCTACAGTATGTGCTTGAAGGCATACACAGTCCAGAATGATTGAATACATTACTGAAACAGGAAATTTAATTATTTTGTAGTTATGTTGCAGGATCAGAGCTTCTATTAGTTCTCCATCGTCACAAATCTTTAATTAGAACGACAGACGCGTCTCTCAACGGTAAAAGGTTCTGAAGGCAAAAGGAGAATCTGAGTGGTGAGTTTGAGCGCGTGTGTGTGTTGTTGTCCTGAGAAAGAAAGCTGACTAATCCTAATCCTACACGAGACATTCTATGCAGTGTCAGAAAGGGGTTCATGGGACCGAGGGCCAGCAAGCAGAGGTGAAGAAGAGGAGCAGGATGATTAGAGCGATTAGCTTGTCTTCCCTAGGTTAAAAGCCCACTGTGTTCACTAAGGTCCTGTGACTAGGGTATATCTACAGTTATGAGCAACCTGAAATACCCTGTTGGGGAAGCTACTAAGAAACTTTAGCTATTTGTAATTTTAAGTATTTATTTGTTTTTTGTTTTAATGTTTGATTTAATTGTTATTTTATACTGTGGGGCTGTTGAATGCTTGAATCTGATCGGCTGATGAACGTTCTAAGGTGTGCAGTTAACTTCACCAAAAATCACCACTAAATTAAAACCACTCAACAACTTACAACAGCAAAAAACCACATACATATCACTTCGCCAAATGATTTTAGTTATTTCAAAGGTCCTTACAGCCTTACGACAGCAAATGAACCAAAACTTACAACAATGAGGAAGCAAATAAATATAGAAAACAATATGATAAAAAAACTAATTATTTCCATGTTTTTGCCGCAAAATCTCTCCCATACAAATGCACACACAAACAGTACTGACACACATTCACACACACACACACACACACACACACACACACACACACACACACACACAAACATACATGCACACAGAAACAGTATTGTTAGCGCTGTTCTGATGATTTTATCAGTAAATAGTTTAGCAACCGCTACACGTTATATCTCACTTATAACTGCACTCTTCTTGAAGCAGAGGAACTTTAAGTTTCACTAATAGTATATGCTGTTGCCGAACACTGATGAGAGATGCACAGACTAATCTCTCTCTCTCTCTCTCTCTCTCTCTCATTATTAACTGTATTAGTCTGCTATCAACGGCTGTTATCAAGCATCTGTTACTAGGTCTAAAATGATGTCTGGAATTAGCAACAAAGGCATGAGATGAGATGCGTACGAAATTAATCCTATGCTCAAGAGCGTTTTAATGATGAATGTCTTGAAATACAATATCTGAACAATGTTGTGAGGTGTGGTAACCATAGTATAAGTAGAATAATTGACTCCGGGCCATTGGATTATTAGAAAATGATGCACACCTACGGTGTAACAACCACTATTCGCACCGTGGGTACATCAACGGCCCATCATCCTTTATTCCTCTCTAATTTATTTCTTTACTTACTAAAGACAACTAGCAAAAAGTAGCTAACTGCATTGCAGCTACTTTTTCTGGCACAAAAACAAGGAAGACATTTGAAGTAATGACTGACAACTCGAACAGAGGAACTTGAACAGAAACAAATACTAGAACACACCCTTATGTATGGAAATAAACACTGCACAACATCGCTAAAGGTAACTTGATTCTGGATAATCTACAGTATTTTAAAAATAAGTATGGTCACTACTGAAATCTGGTGTTACTTTTAATTTGTTATTTCCTAACACTGCTAATGACTTGAGCAAATGTTTGAAAAAGTTTCCAGGTTTCAGATACTCAAAGCAGGTATTAAGTGGCCTATAAAAAAAATACAGGGATACAGCACAGAAGTAATAACAGGTGAAGTGACTGCATGCTAATGCATGGTTCAGTTTGCTGAGCCAAAGCCCTGCAGGGACCAGCTTTAAAGGTGTATTTTCTGATAACGTGGAATGAGATGCCTTCCGTGCCGCACACCTGCTCTCTTGATGCTTACACCAAATTAGCATTACTCACTGTTGGTTTGTGTCTCTTTTGCAAGTTAATAAATTATACATTACTGTTATAATATTGTTCAAAAGTTTTGTTTTTGAAGGAAGTCTCTTCTACTGCTAGTCTCATCTGTCAGTTGTCGTGTACATTTTCTGCAAGGTGACAACCAAACAGAACAGCTGAAAACCCTAAAAATAAAGCCAATCTGTTGCTCTGGTTGCATGTGCACTAAGAACATTCAGTGAATTGCACAAGAAGCAATCCGTTGTCAGCCATCCAACTGCCTGGTCTAAAAGCCACCCCAAGTGTGGTTTCATGTTGTAAGATTCTGTGCAACTGAAAGGAGATGTGAGACCCGCGGAGGAGCTTCATGCCCTCTGACCAGCTCCACTTGAGAGCCACTCCCACAATGGGCAGTGACTCCATAGGTCAGGGGTCCTGTTTTGGCCCCTTGTTTCCAAGGTTACTGCCTAGTGGAGAAGAACGCTACTCTGTTCCCCTTTGTCCCCTAAAATCAGGGCATCAAAAGCAGAGCCGAGCTGGAGTCTGGAGTAAGGACTCCCACCCAAACACTTCAAAACAGTCTCCCGCAAATACATGTACACACTGTGCAAAGTGAGTGAGATGGGGGTCCGAGCGCTCTGTGACCACCAAGGCAGATGACAGGAACAGGCAGGCTGCACTCCAACTATGCAAATGGCCTTTTTATGGTTTGTTGCCACCTATTAAGTGCTGAGAAAACTTCTTAGTGACCTTACTTTAATGGAACTGACCTGCCAGGAATGCAATGCAATTGTTTTTCAAACAAGAGCGCACTGATCTTTATGCATAGGCTACACTGTATATGGATTATTTTCTCTTTATATTCATAGTAGTATGTTAATATATACTTTATATATATATTTATAACATTTTATTTCTATATAACATTTTTTGTTGCTATCCACTAGCTACTATTATATAACAAGTGTTTTTGCATACGCGTGTACTATGTGAAATTATTTTGCAGCTCTTTAGTGTATTTAACTGAAAGACACCTGTGAACTCAGTTTCAGATCAAAGGCAGTAAAAAATAAAGTTAAATTAATTAAAGTTCAGTGATGTGCACCGTTGAGCTATGTTTACGGATAGATCAGACTTAATTCTATATGTGGCGGTCTAAATAGAGACACTGCAGCAAGTGCAAACAGACAGATTTATGAAGTCACAGCGGACTCCCCCTTTATTGCCTCAATCACAAAACAGATGAGACAGACGTCTGGGTCGCTAGAGATGTTTTAGATTGTTTAAGAAGAAAACAATAGAGAGATAGTCCTCGACGCCGATGGGGATCTGTAGAGACGCGGTGGAGATGATCTGATGTCGGAGTCCTGCACCACGTAATGTTGCGCCTCGGTTTCCCTCTCTGAGATTTGAACTAATCTGCACTGGAGCGGCTTCAGTGATTTTTCACAACGACTCTACAGCGACACCTGGCGATTACATAGAGGAACTGCTGGATGTGTTGAATACATATTGTGAAAAATATATTAAATTAGTGAAATATTTATTACTACATTATATAGACAAATAGAACTGGTGAACTCTCCTTCATTTCTGCTGTTTATCTGGAAGTAATTTGGAGTACAGATGAGACCTGAAGCTGTACTGTGTAAGAGCTGCATCAGCTTTATAAAATCTTTATATAGATACCATATTTCCAATGGGAACTAACAAAATAAAATGAACAAAGAGGTGTATCCTATGCTATGACACATCCGGTTGTTTTAATTATTCACAGAACTCTTACAAAATCAGATGCATCTAGACACAGACTCATATCTGGCCCCCAGACCTTCTTCTACTGAATAAGACTGACAGCACCCTGTCATTACCGCTCCACTCCACTAATACTCTGATGACTGTAGCCTCTGGGCACACACCTGAGTGCACTACAAACGTCCTGCCCTTTGAGGAGAGGAGAGGTATCCTGAATGGTTTCGTTTCAGGAACAGTGAATGAGTGAAAAGGAATTAGCTTCTGAGAATCTGGTGCATTAAGACCTTTTAACCCTTAGAGCCCCACTGTATGTGTTCAAAGGAGTAGTTCACCCAAAAATTGCTGAAATGTACTCTCATGTATTTTCATCAGAGAAGATTTTGACAAAATAACATTACATCATTTGTTCACCAATGGATACACTGCAGTGCATGGGTGCCGTCAGAATGAGAGTAAAAATAGCTGAAAAAAAAACCCATCACAATAATAAACAAGTAATTCACATGACTCCAATCTATCAATTAACGTCTTTTGAAATGACAAGCTGCATGTTTGTAAGAAACAAATCCATTTAATCATATGCATAAAACCAATGTTTTAGTCAATTTCTAATACATTATGAATGTCAATACTTGAGGGTTAAGGCAGTGTAATGGCTGAGGTTTTTGTAATATGAAAACATTGCTTTTGTTTTTTTCCACATCTTTTCAGTAGCACAAATATGTCGCCCCCTGCTGGTAATGTTAAAGCTGTGGCATTTCTGGGATTCAGTGGGTGTCACAAACACTTTGGCTTTATTAATAATAACAGCAATAGTTTAAATTGTTATAAAGAACACAGCAAACAGAAGCTGACATGAATATAATGTTTTATTGCATATTATGAGAAAATAGCATGTAAACTGCACAATATTAGAAATGTATAAAAAGCCTACGGTAAAATGTTGTTACAGAGACTAAGACAGACATAACCCTCTTTCCATTTTTTGTTTATCCATTTATGCCAGCATTTCTATAGTTGCATATTTGATTGTCATATTTAAATTTCATCTGGTCAAATGACATTTATATTCTCACATATACTGTATACAATCCCCTTTCTTGTTGTAGGTGTCAGTAAAACAATGCAAATGCACATACTGTGTAATCTAAGCACTATTTACACTTTGCTCTGTTCCACCTGACTTGTGTCTTCTCCAAAGAAAGAAAGAAAGAAAAAAAAAAGAAAAAGAAAAAACAGTGTTCTGTGAAGATTGTTCTGGTTATTGTATAGCCATTTAGTATAGCATGTATAGCTAAGACAATCTGACTGGCATGATCCAGGTTTTCAGGTTTCTATAGGATTTCTCTGAATAGGACTTTTTGGCTTCTTAGGCTTGGTGGTGGTTTGTGCTGAGTGCACTTTGACAGTGGTTGATGCAGACCTTGAACCCTCTAGGTTTTGAGCTGTGCAGGTGTATGTGCCTTGGTCAATCTCTCTGACCTCGTCCACCAACAGTATTGTCTGAGATCGCTGTCGGTTCTGCCCATCCACTTGCACTGTCTGCACACTGTCCTGGGTGTACGACGGGCGCCCAATCTGATAATGAAAACTTAGGTTTATTGGTTATCCATACATTATTTTTTGTATGTTTCATGTTAAAATGTGAGTATCAAATATGATACATCAAGCTTTTGAGGAGTGTTATTTGTCCATAATCTCTCAATCATCATGTGTATTGAATTACAGTATATGATTGCTTTTAACAATAAAAACTATAGCACTTTGATCATAAAACTTAGAATTTAAATATCATCTTGCATATTAAGATCTCTTTGATTTTCATTACAAGTTATCAGAATTTCATCTTACTTTTGGGACATATAAATATTAGAAACGGTACCTGGTTGCATATTATTGCTCATTTTGGCCCTCTGTATAAAATCAAGGTGTTTCTATTCTTTCTTTTAGATTTTGTCTAAAACTGCTCTATTTCAACAAAATTTTCATGTCACTGTTATTTCATATGTCAGGATTTATAGGGTTAATGCTGTAATGCTAGTTCTATTTAAAAATCTTTTTAAATACCAAATTTGTCTTTTTAATGTGCTTAAATATTGTGATATATATTATTACGTGCACCCTCTGGTCTAACCTTTTGTCCAGGATATTCCCAGCTAAAGTCCACCACCACGTCCTGCTCTCCTATCACAGTGCATGTCACCTGAAGATTCTTTCCCACTGCCACGGTGTCAGAGGAGGTCTGGATCGCAGGAAACGGAGGGGCGGTTTGGATCTACCAGGGTAGACAATTCTAAAATCATTTCTGAGATTTTTTGCAGTCTGATTTTTATGGTCACATGCTTGTGCTACTGCATTCAGTTTGCTGTTGTGTTAACTAAATACTCACAGTTGACATAGATGAGCATGTATTTGGTTGAGCTCTGGCGAAGGTTCCCTAGGCTTGCCACACAGTACAGAGATCCAGCATGATACTGCTTCGGTCTGTGGATGGTGAAACCCTTCTTGACATCAAAGGAGATTTCTCGTCCATCCACCTTTACCTCACTGAAGGAAAATTCCCGGTGTTAAAGACACCTTTGCTTGCGGAGAAGTCACCTGACAGGGCAGGACGGTGGGCCAGTTAGTGCGAAGCTGGATAACCTTGTAATAGTCAGCAGAAGGTACAAACAACTCCTGAGGGTCTAAGAGAGAAATGGCAATGGGCAATTGTAATTGTAATTGTAATGTAGTTCATCACATTACATTCTCATATTACCTGAGAAAAAGATGAAGACTTTGACGCCTTTGTCATACTGTTTTCTGCAGTCTTGATCCTCACAGTACATGGGATAGCAGGTGAACTCCCCTGTATCTGCCGCTGTTGTATTTGCCAAAATCAGTGTACCATAACGTTCATGCTGAACTGTCCTGAAAATACAGACAAAACTAAATGAATGCAATCTAATGCGATGACAGATTTAATGTCTCTATTAACTCATACCTAAGTCGTCCTTCATCATCCTCTTCTAGATATGCAGGAACAGCCCACTGGACAGGATTTCCTTTACACCTCAGCTCTAACGTATCACCTGCTCGGACAGTCAGCGTATCCTCCACTTTCTGAAACCTTCCCTTGTTTACCACCTGAGTGAGGTATGTCTGAGCTTCTTTAGGGGGTTCAGGGGTGGTTTTCACTTTAGTTTTGGAAGCAGGAGTCTTTCCTGATCCCTTCCCAGACTTGGACTTGCCGTTTCTCTTCTCAGTCTGTATACATTTGGTAGACACTTTTATACAAAGTGACTTTGGACTGAATTAAAAGTAAATTTTATCAGTTCATGTAGTCCCTGAGAACTGAACCCATAAATTTGGGTTTCATGCAAAACAAAAGCATTTTCTATGCAACTTTTGATAAATGTTTTACATGCATTGCGTTAATACCTGCTTTGTAGAGTTATGTTGTTTTTCATTGTTTGTATTACTGAGAATCGTATCTACATACAATATGGTCTCTTAAGAGGTAAGATACTCACCGAACTGAATGATCAAATGAGAAACAAGAAGAACAAATAGCACCCACCCTCCACTTCATGGCGGAGAATATTCACAGCCAACCACCAAACAATATTAGTTCACTCTGGTATACCTTCCCAGGTCTTAAGGATATGTGCAGAGAAGGGAGAAATAGGAACCGAGTGTGTAGAGTGAGAGGTTAGATGTTTACCAGAGTCACACGAGCACCCTAAATTCCTCTAGTTACACTCAATGGGTCCTTTCTGTGTTCATTCTACCAATCAGGGTCTGAGGAGAGCTGGCCGTCCAACTGAAAAAGCAGCCAGTGTTTATTAGCTGTAAAAAACCTCTCTGTCCTGCTCTGTGAAAACATATTGTCAAAAGGCAATTTGTAATCACTGAAGAACACATGGTAAATGTAAAATTGATCCACAGATATGTACATGACAGTGTTATGCATGATTACTATGTTTCTACATTATATTACATTTACTTTGGATATTTTTTTTTTTGGTGCATAAAAACAGTGGAGCTAAAAAATCCCAAAGATACTAGTGGAGTATAAACTCATTGCCGGTATTTGCTGTGGAATGACCCAGTTTTCAGAATTTTCTGTTTGATTTAATAGTTCAGATCTGATTAGTGTGGCACAGGTAGGATCTTGTGAATGGTACTATTGTTCTTTTGTGGCACTCACAGTGGAAAGTAAGATTAAAGTCCCTTAAGAGCACATCAGTTCGCTCTCAGAGCAACTATTTCTAGTCATGCAAGTCCCTATATACTTTACCAAATCTTTTTTTCCAAGCTTGCATTCTTCGTCAAATAAAAAATGAACTCTGACAATGTCAGATGTTCATGCTTAACTAATATTTCAAATCTTGATACTTTAACTTTTTCGCCTTTGGTCTAGCTAATACACTTTTGGGACCTTTTTTTAAAATTATTGAAGCATTTTTCTCTCCCAACATAAAGTATCGTTCAAATGTTTTGGATAGATATGCTGCTTTTTATACTTTTATTCAGAAAGAATGTATTAAATTGATCAAAAGGGACAGTCTAGACATTTATAATGTTAGGACGTAGTTTCGTAAAAGACTGGAGTAATGGTTGCTGAAAATTCAGTTTTGCCATCACTGGAATAAATTTACATTTTAGAATATCTTAAAATAGAAAACAAATATTTTGGATTGTAATATAATTTCACAAAATTTGCTATTTTTTTAATCAAAATAAAACACAGCCTAGGTGAGCCTAAGAGACTTCCTTCAAAAAAAAAAACATTTAAAAAAATTTACAGACCCTAAAATTTTAATAAATAGTGTGTTATTTAATAAACACAATGTCATGGTCCAACTTGAAGATTCAGAATTATTTATTTCATTTATTATAAAAATTATAAAAATGACAGAGATTATTTTCACTGCAAATATGATAAAAACGAACTCTCAGTAAAAAAAAAATAAAAAAGTTCTAGAAAGAGCTCTTGCTGAACTGGCATCTACTTGATAGAAATGAATCAATTTATTTTTTTGATGATGTTTACTTTGAATCAGATTTGGTTTCAATGGTTTCAATGGTGACCTGACTGCGTGCGAGTAACCTTTGCCTCTGGATGCTGTTCCTCACTCCATATCCAAAGTAGATAAGGAATCCCGAGCAGAAAAAAAGACCTTTACACATTTTATATATATTTATATTATAGGTTTGGACTTTCAACAACATTTCATATTTTGCATTGCATACCCCCAGCCATCCACACAGCATAACGAATCCAGGTGTCTCCTCCCGTTGAACCATTAAGTAAATGTTGATGAACACACTCACCACAGGGAGTAAAGGCCAAGAACCATGGTACCTGTGGTCACAAAAAAATATGAGATATGAATCTTTTAATTAATAACTTTTTTGCTTTCATAAATAAGGTGCTATTGTATTGTATTGATTGTATTGTATTGTATGTATTGGTAAAAAAGTCCTGTGCTCACCATGAAGGAGGGCTTTGGTGGTTGGTTTTGGGGTTGCCTCCAGATAAGGAAGACTGTGAGTAACATTATGATCAGGATCACAGTTACACTCACAACACTCCCAGATTCCTCCAGAAAAAACAACAGATCTGATAGCTTTGCTCATCAGCAGTGACCGATCTAAGCACCAGCACAACTGCAAAATCAAGATATGAAAGAAATTTGCTGATATTGCTGTAGTGGTCATATTTTTTGGTATTTCTGTGGAATTTACTAAGGTTTTGTTCTGCATATACAAGAAAAAACTGGCAGGTTGTAACAGTGTTTGAAGGTTCACTGGTAGGGTATGAAGGGGGTTTCAAAAATCCAAACATCGAAGTTGTGGGTGTGTGCAAATCACTTCCTCTGAAGCTGTCTCTTGATACACTTGAAAGAAACCAGTTTAGCTTCAAAGATTGGCATCATGGTGTTAGAAGGGAAGTGTGGAGCTGGGAATAAATACCTTAGTATGAGATACAAATATGGCCACAAGTGTGTAGGAGAAGAGGGTTCCAATCGACATCATATCAACCAATGCCTTCAGGTCAAATAAAAGAGCCATTATTGCTGGAAATAAAGCAGAGCACATGATTTCCAGGGCTTTTGTATTTTGCACAAAAGCTGCAGATTATTTACCCTTCATCTTATAGAGAGAAAAAAAAAGCCCTAGTCTTATGATCTGGCTTAGTCTGTCATATGGGAGAGATGAAAAAGGGGCCGAATTAATTGATCCAATATGTAGATAATTTTCAACAAATCGATTTTAATACACTTACCCGCCACCAGTTGCCAGAGGATAGTGTGGCCACCACTGGGGGGGACTCTGCCGTAAGCCTGACTTTATACAAGGATTTGAACATGAGTCCATTCTATGGCCATGGCAAACAGCACACCGGGGCATTGGGACCATGGGGACCCCAAGGCAGACTGCAGATGAATTAACCTGTCTGTAACATGAACCCAATACATAACAGAGATTCAGATCTCAATCTGTGACTCCTTTACCTTGTTGACAGAGCGCACAGGGACCCGACTGCCACAACGTACTTTGCAGCAGCCCAGCCAATGTAAGCAAAGGCCACAGGCAAAGGACTCTCTGAACGCTGAGTAGGTAGTATGGGCATCATCAAAGTGAGAGCAGCCGAAACGCCAAAGTACGCCAGGAAACAGATGAGCAGAGACACCACGATACCCACTCCAGGTATAGACTTCTGAGGGTTCTTCACCTCCTCACCTGGAAAATCAGTGTAAAAGCATGACTAAAGATAATATACACTAAAGTTTTAAAAGTTTGGGATGAACAAGATTTTATTTAACAAGTTATATATTTATTCAGCAAGGATGCACTGAATTGATTAAAACGTGACAGTAATCAATTTTATATGTTAGAAAATATTATAATTTAAAATAAATGCAGCTCTTGTTGATCATTCTATTCATCAAAGAATCCTGAAAAAAAAAAACATTCAAATTATAATATTAAACATGATTTCAACATCGATAATAAAACGGAATGTTTCTTGAGCACCAAATCAGCATATTAGAATGATTTCTGAAGAATTATGTGACACTGAAGACTGAAATAATGGCTGCTGAAAATGCAAAAAACATTATTAATGTTTTCAGATTTACCGTAGTTGCAATGCAGTCAAAGCCAACAAATGCATAGTAAAACATGTAGCTGCTCCTGCCAGAGTCCCTTCAAAATCCAAATGGGAAAAAATCCCCACCTACTCCGTACTTCAGTGGTGACATTGTGCCGGTGGATGTTAGGTTTCTTAAAAAATTAAATAAAATAAAATAAAATGATCAGTTTTAGAAAAAAAAGACCTGAGGATATGGCTGAATTTGGAATAGCACATTTAGCACACTAATTTTAGATTATGCTATTTGGTATAGAATATATAGATTTGCATTTTTATCTATTTTGTGTAAAAATGTTTTGGCAAACTTATGTCAGTCCAACAAATAATGAGTCAAGAAAGGAAAGACATTCAAATTGCAACGGATTTTATTTTATAAAATCACTTTACTTACTTTATTTCCCCAAATGCAGTAGGTTGTGTTGGATTCTGCTTAAATTTGCCTAACTGTGTATGCACAATGTATGTTCTATATACTGCATCAGGTAGTATGCTAGTATTCCAAAACGCTGAACACATACACATGGCTGATAATTTTAATGGTTCTAGACTGAAAGGATTACACTCAATAGATACTGCATTGAAAATTTCAATAAATTATAAATGTTTGAATGTTCTTACTCATGCTTTGCTGTTGCATTCAGGGATGATTTCTTCAGTGATAAACCAGTTCTGTAGGTTTCCCTGATGAAGCCAGCGATGATGACAAAAACCAACACCAGTATATTAACACTTGTAAATATCTTGTTGACCGTGGTTGATTCTTTCCACTCCATATGCAAGAAGTCCTGTGAGAAAAAATACTGGTCCGTTGTGTCTAAGCCTTTGCCATAGATGCTAAAATATAGAATAATGAACTAGACAGTGTATGATTAGTAAAGTCAGATACCAGAGGAATCATTTATTATGAGACCAGCTGCAAAGAAGTCTGGTAGGCTGCCAGGCCAGCAGCCAGGTCCAGGCTGTGTATTTCTCAGAAAGAATTAGGCCATCACGTAATTCCAATAATCTCACTCGATTGTGCCACTCCCTGCCCTGGAAACACTTGATGTGCCTAAACCAAGAGAAAGCTCTAGTTAGTACTGGACATTGACTCTATCTATCTATCTATATATCTATCTATACTATTATCTATATCTATCTATCTATCTATATATCTATCTATCTATCTATCTATCTATCCATTCATCCAATCATCCATCCATCTATCTATCTATATATCTAGTCCAGTCCATCCATCACATCCTCATATATCTATCTATCTATCCTGTCTATCGGTCTAGATGTCTGTCTGTCTGTCTGTCTAATCACCGTTAGGCTGAAACTAAATTTTCATAAGCCTATAATTTTGCTTATTTCCGATGACATAAGCCAGTAGTAACATAGCCATCTGTGATGAAGGCCCGCACCATCTTCTTACCAGTCAGTAGCTGATACAGATAGCGCAGAGAGGGGTCTTAGGAAACCCTTGCGCCAAACTTCAGCATAGCCAGAGCCACAGCAAATAGGGCCTAAGAAGCTAATCTTTAGCAGCAATGAAGAAGGAATGATTAATATTGGTCCTAGCCAGGCGTCCGGGGCCACCTCTCCGAAAAGCACGTAAACACCGGCCCCCAAAGTGCTTGCCCACTCCTAAAGCCACTAGGATCGAAAAGTTGTAGCGCACGAGCGCACGCGAAAAGTGGAGACCTCTCCCTCCGGTTCCCAGGGGCTGTCTGCGGCACAGGGCCCCTCAGGAAAGACCGTATCGATTGCATAATTGGCTGTAGAGGTGAGTAAAATTTAAAATGTTTACTTTGAATTGAGCTTGTTTGTGAGTGTTACAAATATAGGAAATTTTATTTAAAACAAAAGGGTAATGCTATATACAATTTTTTGTTAAAGGGACTGTAGTACCCCAAAACGAAAAAGTTGCTGAAAATGTACTCAATGTCTACAGCCATCTAGCATATGGAATAGTTGTTGGTTGGGCTTTGTTTCTTACAAAACACACTTTCTGTTCACAGTTAAATTGACAGGACTTGAGTGGTGGGGATTCACTTGTGGAACAATTGATGTTTTAGCACTTTCATTCTGAACGGCACCCATTGCACTGCAGTGGATTCCCAAGTGGCGAGCAAGTGATTGTACATGACTCAATTTTTCCAAATCGTTCAGATGAAGAAACAAACCCAGATCTTGATGTGGTGTAAGCGGTGTGCTAAATCTTCAGCAAATTTTGTTCATTGGGGTCAATATTTCTTTTAAAAAACTAATTATATTTATTCTGCATTTTTATTTATAGGTAAAATTAATTTGTTTATCAATTTTCGATCATCCTCAGTTTTACTAATAATGTTCCATGCTCTTGTGTCATTTGACAACTAATTGGAGTATGTTCAAGTACTCACCCTGAAACAAGTAATAGTTTCGTAATCCTTGCATGTTGGTCATTATCTTTGGTCAAAACCTTTTCCCTCTTTATTTAGCATTTATCACAAAGCTTGCTTGTACTCACAAGGTACTGAGATGTTTTGTGTTTGTCTTCTTTCCTTTGAAACCTTACAATAAAAAGTACAACAACAACAGATCTCTAATTATGAATGACCAGATCACTGAAATTATCATCACTAACCAATAGCATTTGGTGATGCCACAAATTCTTTTTAAATAAAAAAAAAATTAAAGAGTAAAAAACACGGGCCTAATGGAATCCCATTACTAAATAATTCATCAAGGTCCTTTTTTTTAAAATTTATTTACAGTTGTTGGCCGTATGTCCGCCTAACAAAATTGTCTGCTATGTGATTTTTTTGAATGAACATTGTGGCTGTTGTTTGTCTATGAATCTGATAACCAAAATTAATCTTCTCATTGGTGTATTGGTTTCAGAAACAGGAATTGATGCAGGCAGGTGCGGGTGTCCTCCACTTTCTACTGCATTCACATATCCTCTTCTAGAAATCCAGGACAGAAAGCCTGTTCTGTGGCTCCAGTGAGACTAGTAATGTAGACAGAGATGATAGACAAAAACTGTCTTCACGACTTGGCTAGTGGGTCGGCTGGCACCAAGTTCTATTGGGTGGTGGCTTTCATAAAAACATGCCAACAGGCAGATTTGAATATCCATGCTAATCCTGCCAGGAATCTACTGCTGCAATATGCATTCTATAGCACTGAATCAGTGTGCCAGGCCAACATGAAAACACATAGACGTACGTGACTGAAGAGTTGTACTATTCTATTAATTGTTACTTTTTTCTTGCAAACTATTTTATAGTAAGAAAGATTGTTACTTGTTATAATTACAAGATAGAAGGATTTGTAAGTATTTTTTTTATTAAAGAATTTATTTTCGAATGTATTTCACACCGGTTGATTGCACTGAAAATATGCACTGCATGAATGCACTGAAAGTAACGGCACAAAAAAAAAGCAATTAAATAAAAAAGCCAAAACTTAAAATGTAATAACTGTAGGAGTATGTAAAATGTTACAATCTATACATGATAAAAGCAGCTTGCAAAGACATTTCTAATGCATCTAAATTGCAAGTGAATGTTTGTTTCTTTACCCGTAATTGTGGTCCAGAGAAGTTTCGCGGTCTTATATCTTCGTAATAAACTGTCGAAATATATCCGTCCCTTTCACACCAATGAGGCTAAATGCATTTTACAACATATATACAAGAGTGGTCATCCTCGTTTTGACCCACCACTCCCATGGCAATTAGCAACGCAAAGTAGCACCTGTCTTTGCACATTTCTCAGTGGCCCAATCAGGCCGTGCTCATAATTGCAAGCCAAGGGCACAGGGTTGAGGAGTAAAAAATTCATGTGTAAAAACCAATAGCAAGATTTGTATTGTAATGTGCCTGTTGAGGTTATAAACAGATACGTATACTCAGCAAATACTTGCACGATAAAACAGAACATTGTTTCTATACAAGAAAGAAATAGGTGGCCATATTATTTATTGAAACAATTTCAGCTTTGGTCAACAAGCTTTTTAGTAAATTCACTTTTGACTAACTAGATGGACAAGCAGCTTTGTAATACCTGTGCTATTACTTTAAAGAGGGGCTTACATTCATGATTTATAGAGCACAGTGTAACACATTTAATAAGGTTCACTCTGTCCAGGAATTCGAGCTGCGTCAGGGAAACGCTTGGGGGACACACCCACAGCGTGACAGTGAATCTGAAATAACGTGTGTAATCAGTACAATGTGATGGGCGAAACGTACAAGGCGGGTGACGTCAGAGCACCAGGAAGCTTAAAAGCAGCAAGAGGGAACGACCTTCACGAGTTAGGTTCACCATGGCGCTGGTCTGCTTCAGACGAGGCAGAGATGGCTCGTATCGCGCAACGGTGACATGTTTCCGCCACGGTGCGCTGAGGCTGAGGCATCGGTCAGTCTCTCGTGTTCCCACGTGGGTACCTGGCGGTGGTGTTAGAGGCGTCTTCGTAGGGGATCCTTTGAGCTATAGCGAGGAGATCTCGGATCGCCTTTCATCCATATTGAAAGCTTGGTTTTATGTTGCCGCTATCTTCTCTCAAGACAGTTGGGGACCTACAGGGCGACTTTCAGGGCCCAGGTCATACTAGATTTTGACGCCCCGTCTGGCCCCCAAGCTTTTCTCTCCCCTCGATAGTGGGGTCATGTCCCTAAGGTTCCCTGTCTACAACACGGCCGGAGTTAACGCCAGGCCTGTCAGAATCCTCCCTTAAGGGAGCCAGCACCAGCGAAAGCTTTAACTCCAGAGGCTGCCTGTGGAGACGGGCGGACCAGTTTGGTGTTTGCTATGGTCCCTAAAGAGAGGTCTTCCAGCTACCGAACCAGACCCTGGCGTCGGTGGATAGTAGATTGCCATGCCTTACGCTTTATGAGGTCGCTCAGGCACCCCCATTTCCCTGGGGGACACAGCGTCACTACCAACACTAGAGCGTAGGCAGGGCGCTCCCTAACGGCTATTCCTAGTCAGAGGGTATCTACTGCAGGACATGCTGCGATGATGAGGGTTGGTGCAATGCCCCGTAACACCTTTTGTTATGAGGTTTTACGGGATGGAATATGCGAGCCATCTGCAGGGCTGACTTCGTCGATCTCTCTCGACATAGCTGTGCAGTCTCCCCACACTAGGCAGAGATTTGATAAAAGTCGGCGGGCCCTGGGCCTTCTCGTTCCCCCAAGTGTTTCGATGCCGCTCGAGTTCCTGAAGCGAAAGCTACTCATAGCCGTTACGTGTATAGACTCATAGCTAAATGAAACCAAGGAGCAATTACACACACACTGTCTCGCACTAGCGCAGCCAGCTCTGGCGCAGCACACGTTGCCTTCAGTCCATATGAGCGCTAAGCCAGGCTTCGTACACACCATTACACTATTTTTAAGCGGGTGCGTGGTCTCTGAGTGTTGTCGAGAGAATGCACACGTCCGTATTGACGTCGTTTGGCACACCATCCATATGGCACAGTGGCTAGTGGATGTATGTTATTTTAACAACCAGGACGTGCGCATCTCCAGAGTAAGTTAAGTAATTCACCTGGCTCAGTCGGGTACGTTATACCACTAAACGTGTAATGACTCTTCACGAGATCGCGCCTGTCGCGTGATGCATAGCAACCTCGCGCAGGAACGCATGGTTAACAGACACTGTGTAACCATACACTGAGACAAGTTTTTTGTTGTTCTTGTCTGACCACCGCGCATGACAGACTGGAAGACAGATCATTAGGAGTCGAAGACAAACAACTCATCATCTTGTCCCAACTAAACTGTTTTTAAAGAAAAAAAGTCGCTCTATTAGAACGTAGTATTGGACAGGGAAGAGAGCTAAATAATACGTATCACTGTCACTACTGAGTAATACCATCAAACAATGACCACGTGATATCACTGTAGGGAGAAGCGTGTTTTACTACATAGGATATATATGAATAGTGGTGGATCTTGCCCCATCTCCCTCCTATTCTGACTCTTACGTAATGCTGTTACCTCTGACGTCGGGATTCCTCGCAACCCTCACTAACGGAGTATGAAACGAACGGCTCAGACAGAAATAGCCCTGTCACAATGTCGCGTATTCAATGCCAAGGAAGATGATACAGCCATGTGGATCGACTAAGAGCATGATCGGCAAGAAACGATACTCTTTGTGCTTGAATCTTAAAGTTTATACTCATAAGACACCGTTTGTTTGCGACCTGGTTTCATATTTCGGCTGCAAGTTCATGACAGGCAATCGGAGTAAGTGCCTTACCAGTTCTTAGATAAACAGTTTAAAAAGATGCTGTCTTGGGGCTAACATATGGGGACAGGCTGCATTTAGACGAACAGTAACTGACTTACGATGAAACCTACATAAATAAACATAAAGTCATGAAATACATAACTACATAAATAAAATAAAGTCAAATAGATAATGAACCCCAGCGAGCTTGTTAAGAAAATGGGGTAAGCTGGTAGTATTGTTACCAAAAAGGATCTAAATTTTTTAAATTAAATAAGGGTATTTGTTCATTTGGTAATGTATCTTTTATGCATCAAGGGATCAAAATCCTGTGAAATAACAATATTATCACAAGTTCCAAAAAGATTAAGCAGCAGCAAACTGGTATCCTCCATCATTAGACTAATAAATCGCCATGGATGAAATAGATCTGAGGAGAGAATCGAAAGAGATCACTGTGGACACTAACAGACTGGAGTAAGGTCGTAATGGCAGCTGAAAATTCAAGCTTTTGCATCACAGGATATAAATTATATTTTGAACGTAAACCATTATATTTTAAATTGTACATCATGTTTGACCCTATTACAGTTTTGTTTTCTATAATTTTTGAGCAAGTAAATGCAGCCGTGGGATGCGCAGTAAGGATTCTTCTTTAAAAAATACAACAATACAAGATCTTTCTAGATCCGCGGCACAAAAAAATCTGGTTGACCTTTTAGCTGGCTACTATTTGTTCCCAAGTAACGGGAATGGGATGTTTACAGGAAGTACTGAGGTCGACACTTAATCTAGGTGCACGACACTCTTGGAGTGTCCTCACTAGCAAAGTACCTCTGCTGTTTATGTTTTTATAAAGAAGCTAACATAATTATTGAATATATAATGAAATACACTATGGTGAATAGCATACCAAGAGAGGATCATGCATGACGGCGGTCAACCATTGCCCGGCTGCCCATGGCTAGAGGATCAAACCCCGTCCCATGTAGAATAACAAGTGTTTAACACCTTCTTGAACGGTCCTCCATCGGATCCATTTCTGACCGGAGACAGTTACGCGTTTTCGAATTTTTACAAAGATGAATCACGGTCCATACGGAATCCGAGGAAGTGTACCAGCGGAACCCTTGGTGACTTTTATTGCGCAGCTTGGAGAATGTGCAACACAGAGAACACAAAAACTGTGATAACATAGGCTCAACACAAAACCAATTTGTGAGGAGAACTCTAGAACACACCATTCACACCCACCACACACACACACTTATACACCGCGAAAAATCACTATCAATTTGTCGTGGCATGTAACCCAGCAAAAATGATATACAATACACTCACTATTCACCCACAAGGCAGTTAAGAACAAAGATGGACCGCAAATGAGAGGGGGTTACACTCTAAAAACGATAAGAGTGCAAAAAGAACATCCCCCTCACACGCACAACTCCTCAGACACACAACATCACACATGCACAATCTATACACACTAACTGGTATTGAACAATATGGATCAACAAAGAGAGGGTCAGAAAAGGGGTTCTGAAGATAAGAGGTTGACATCGAGATGCAGACCCGAGAAGCGTTAAAATCTGCTAAAGCAATTCCGTTCAGTTTTTGGTACGGCATTTCTATAGACATATAATCCTTTTGTGTACAAATATGCGTGGGGTTCAGGTTTGATTGTCTCGTAAAGCGTAGTATGCAAACACACATTTAGATCAAATTTCAAACAAACAAATCATAAAACTGACAAAAAAAGGCCACAACTTATATAAGCAAGTACGCAATTAGTCTAAAACGCTCAGGGAATTCACAAGTGCTATATGGACATTTAGTGGTTACACCATGAAATTACATGTTTTTCTTTCTTTGCTCTCAAACCAGGTGGCGCTAATCTGAATTCAAAAACTGGATTTGAAAGGCCTACCCTGCGTCTCAGTGTGCCTACTTATACTACGCTCTTAAAGTATGTACTCTTTGGTGAAGAAAAAAGTACACACTTATGAGTGTGCAGTAGAAGAGTAGGCAATTAAGCTTTGGGACATACAATTGCGTCTTTAAAGGACCGCTCTGTCGCACCTGTTACACACCCCCGTCACTTCTGTAAACTGTCCTGTCAATATCTTGTCACAGTTAACATCCTCAACATTTAATTTAATTTAACTACTTACCGTACTAGAGAAAATAAGTAACGTAAGGCTAGTTCGTTGATCTGTCAGTCGCGGGCCTTTCATGCGGAGAACTCTGCTTATTTTGTGCATTTAAAAGTTTACGACCAAATGGATGTTTATAAAAGTTCACATTGCTGTTGCAGATGAAATATAACCGGATAACAATAAATTTTTTTTTATTGTTGATTATTGTATATGTTGATTATTAGTAATTCAAACCCCTTTGTAAACCGCTCTCCCTAACAGGTCGCGCGCATCCGCCCTTTTTGTAGTTTTTCAAAAGCGTTTTATTATGTTGTAGTTCTGGACCAACCCTTTGCGCAATGTACTTAAAAAATCGAGTGAAATAGTAGTCATTGGGGACTTTGGGAATCTTTTCAACATACCATGGTTTGGGGAAAACTTATTTAATTCCCAAAAATTTGGATGGATAGTGCCTTGAAATTGAGGCCCGGGCTAGCTTAAATTTTAAAATTGAAAACTGCATTAATCGAAAAAAAAGTTTTGAAAATAATTTTTATTTTTTGTTACTATTTTCAATGTGAATTTTTTTCAAAATTTTGCATATTTCAAAGGTAGGCCACCATAAAACCCCCCAAATACAAACAAAAAGGGGGGGGTAGGGTCCGGGGGGCATTTCCGTGCCCGACGGGCCAAATAAAAGGAGGGCCCGGGGTTAAAACCCTATTTCTAAAAAAATTTTTAATGTCAAATTTTTTTGGGATTTTTTTTATTTCTTACATTTATTAAATTGGGTAGATCTTTAATGTCACTAATCCCGTGCATTTGTTTCTCAAATAATCTTGACCCCAGATTTTACGGAATCCCAAATGTGCTGCATTTTCCCAGATCAGGAGGTGCCCCGGAAAACACTGTCTGAAAAACCAACGACTCACGTCATAAACCCATGCCCCCCACGTCATTTGTGAGAACTGGAAAATCCAGGGGGACAAAAAGCTGGTTATCCCGGTTAAATACTGCGCGAGCAGTTCGCGCCCATTCTTTGCGTCAGGGGGAAAGGACAACTGAGGGCACTGGGGGCCAGAAAAGAACAAAAGACCCCCGGGTCAGCAGGATCGAGACCCCCTGTGTTTAAAAGGAAAACCCGTTTTTTGGTTGTTATTATTATTTGTAGCTATTTTTAAAAAAGGATTGGGGGAAAAGTGGGCTTTTTAAGAATACATCCCGTAGCATATAAATGGGGTTTCATGGGCAAAATTTCCCCTTTTAAATAATTTTTAGCGTTCACAGATGTGTTCACATTCTTTCCCTTTTTACCATAAATTCTATAGATTAAACACTTTTATGATGATTGAAAAAAGTAAAAATTAATTTAAACCCCAAAAAGGGTTTTGATTATTATTCAATAAAGGTCTTTTTTTTGTCATATCGCTCAGCTGAGAATAGTTTTTTTATTCATTTTTTATTAATTTTCATTATAATTTTTTGGTTTTTCTTTGGGGGGAGTTGGAATTTTCTTTCTCAGACCTTGGGTGTATTCCTGACTCAGGCCAGAGGTGTCTATTTTTTTGGGCTACTGACCCCAATTTTTAAAAAATACCAAAAATGCCCTTTTTTTTTTTTCTTTTGTTTAACAAAAGTCTGCAGCGTCAGAGTGCAAAATAATAGGCTAATGTTTCCCCTACAAAAAAAGAAGTGAGGGAAAATTTTAAAGGGAAATTTACAGGCAGCTTGCTGCTGCATCTTCCCAAGTTTTTTGCCAAAAAGTTTTTATAACAAAAATAAACATTTCCATTGGTGCACTGCAAACTGGGCGTTCTTCCATCACCAGAGCCCCCTTTTTAAATTTTTTTGCCTGATTATAATGTAGTGAAAGAGGCATAGTTTAAGTTCACCGGGGGGACCCCAAAAGGGATTCCCGTGGAAAATGTGGCTTTGCCCTTTAGTAATTTTAAAAACCCATAAGGGGAGTAGCAATGGTTTGGGAAATTTGGGGGAAAAAATTTTAGAGCATATGAACAGTTTTGGGTTTATAGAAATGAACTTATGGAAACATTCCAAAACAATTTGTTTCAGAAGCAATGTGTTTTTTTAACTACACTCGAAAAAGAGGTTTCTGGATAATATATCAACATGGTTTTATCACTTATAGCGGGCATAACTCGAACTCAGTTTTTTAAAGAAATGAACTGCCATTTTAAAAAGCCCTTACTTTGGATTTAAAAAAACATAACAAGTAAGAAAGGGTAAAATAATTTGTTTCTTCTTTAATTTTCTCTCCAGGGTTTAAGACTACATTTCCCCTGCAAACCGTAACCCGTCAAAAAAAGGAAATAGCCAAAACGTTTTTTCATCCATTGCTTTATTTGATGTAACGTTTTTCAATTTGTCATTTAAATTGAAAAAACCACAAAAACAGACCTTTGCCTTCTTTCTTTGGGGAAAAAAATCTAATTTCCATCTATTGTAGTTTCAGGGAGTATAAACACGTTTTCTTTATGGAATCTCAAGGTCAATGAATTGCTCATTAAAAAATTTGATCTGTTGAGAACCCCACAATGCTGCATGTAGACCTGTGGGGGCTCAATGGTTTATTTTTGGGGTGTTTCATTTTTTAACTTGTTTAAAAAAAATTCCCCCACAACCCCCTGGGGAAAAGGGGAAAAATAAAGCAAAACAATTAAGCACACAAATTTTTCAAACAATAATATATTTAAAAAAAGGATAAAAGTAACCTTTTTTTTTGGGTAATTAAAAAACCTCTAGCCCCAATATTAAAACCCGTTTGTGCTATGCCCCCGATAATACATCAAAGCATTTTTATACTGGAAAAGGGGCCCATGTTTTTTTGCTGAGATAGGTTTTTGGGGGGGTTGCTGTAACTTGAAACCTACAGCCGCTTTTGAGTGATAGCTGCTGGACACCTTTAGCTGTCCCGAACAGGGCGAGGACTCGGCTCTGTGCCCCCAAAAGACCCCAAAGACCGTATAATGGGGAAAAATTAGGGAGACAGTGGTGCAGAGGGCTTTTAAAATGCCATTCATGATATTTACATAATATATGTGTGTATATATGTGTATAATTAAGACATTTGTATACATATCTATACTTATGTATAATATAAATCATATATAAATATTAATATATACTATATATATTTATATTTGGAAAGTGTCTTGAAGGATGGATGTTTCAATATTTATTGTAAATTGTTTTTGGCTTTCTTCTTATACAACAAAAGAAACCTTTTGAATGTTTATTATACTTGGGTTTGAGATTTCATCTGTGCGGACGTCCTTGTTGCACCAGTCAGTAAAAATCACACACACTAAACATCTATAATTTTGCTGTAGGGGATTTAGAGGTACAATTGCAGATCAACCTGACTTTGATGGCGGGGCAGTGATGCAGAGAGGCCCTCTATAATGCCATGAAAGGCTTTTTTGGTGAGTGACAGGACTCCTCAACTAGATATTAATATAAAGCCAGTGGCTGCTATGACTACTGTCCATATAATCACTTAAAAAGTATTCCCCATGTTGTGTCACAGGGAAGTGACAAGGAAAGCCATCTTAGACCTGATTACCTCACGAAGCAATGCTCAGAGGCAGAAGATCCGTGCTGCTGCCTACAAAATCAAATATGGGAAGGTACTGGAAAATCTCCCAGCAAACATTCAATAAATGGATATAAAGGCTTATAGAACAAAATGTGCTTTATCAAAAATACAGATTTTACAGGATTTAATTGATGATCTGAAATACGAGCTGACAGGGAAGTTTGAACGTCTGATTGTTGGGTTGATGAGAACTCCAGCCTATCATGATGCCAAAGAAATCAAGGATGCCATTAAGGTATGCAAGAATCTAGATGCTTTGAGAATTTGAGACTTTCAGTTTAAAATGTGCAATTGCTTGTCTGATTGCACTGAAATGTATTCAAATGCATGGCCTGCACAGATAATTGTATTCAGATAGATGTGTAATGCTGTAGTATTTCATTCTGTCTTTAATATTTTCTGAAAATATTTTGAATTAATATTAATATATATATTTTTTCAATCTAATAACAAAATGGGTACAGGATTTGTGGTACATACAATATTTATCTGTCAATCAGCTAAACGGAACAGAATAGTGACTAACAACCTCATCTCTAAGCATCATTCATTAAAAGGACCAATTACAATAATCGGGGCTATATCTCTGTTATTTACTGCATTGTTTGTCCTGTGAACAATCTGTTTTTACTGTTGCTGTTCATTAGGATACGGTAAGTGATTTTCTTATTTAATTAAAGTGGTGATAGTTAGGCCAGTTCTTAAGGGACTGTTAACCATTTCATGATCCGTATGGCTGTGAAAATTAAAAAGGATTCAGCCAATTGCAGGACGTCAGTACATAGAAAACATGGAAAAAAAAAAAATTCTGACAGTCCCTTTGGAAAAGAAATAGATTTTCACGATATATTTAACATTTATTAATCACAAATGTAGAAACTGCTTTATTTTCAATTCTTAATGGTGAGTTTACACTAAAATTTGCTGTTTTTGCTTGCTGATTTAAACTGCTTCCTGCAAATGCCTTGTTAGATAAGAGACTGCAGGGTTTGAAAAAATGTTAACTAACACTGTCCTATATGACAAAATAATCTTCTCTCATTTGAACACATATTCAGTGTTGTACTGTAATTTCTCTATGCCATTTCAGTAACTGCACTCATATCCATCTGAACAATTATACAAGCTGACTGTACATTATCCTCTACAAATAGATTTTCAAAATAAAGAGACAGAATATGTGATTTGTGCTCAGTATTTGGCCTTCTTGCTGTGCTTTAAAGGGAGCAGGAACAGATGAGAAATGTTTGATTGAAATTCTCGCTTCAAGAACCAATGAGCAGATTCATAATCTGGTGGCAGCATACAAAGATGGTGAGTTTTTTTTTTTACACAAGTTAAACAAGAAATTAAAGATTCTTTTGAAACTGAGGCAAAGCCTGGCTCTGTGATTGTGTTCACAGCATATGGAAGAGACCTTGAAGAGGATGTTATAGGGGACCACCATCTGACATTTTAGAAAGATGCTGATTGTTTTGCTTCAGGTGAGTCAAATATTGTATATGTTGATCTATGCACATATATCAAATCTATAGCTAAAGGTTTAGATATTTACAGTTTTAAAACCTTCATATTGTTGATTTTTGGAAACCCCAGAAGACTTTTAAATTAAATTGTAGATCATTCACATTTTACATTTTTTATTTTTTTTTTCCTGATTCTGCTTTATTTTAATATGGTTTAGTGACAAATGTAATGCGTTTTTTATTATGGTCTCCATTTTTTGTGTTTAATAATGGTGATTGTCTCATTTCTTAGGGGACCAGAGAGGAAGATGATGTTGTTAGTGAAGACCTCGTGGAGCAAGATGCTCAAGTGAGTGTGAATATTAAAATATTAGACTTAGAAACTAGCTATAAAATACAATCTGTTTCAAACACATCACTGGATAAATTATACTATAGTATGGTATTAGTATAGTATTTATATACAAATATATTATGTTGATTCTGATTGGTCTGTTGTGACTGTTCAGTGGTCAAATGTTTTTTACAATGAGTGTCTAACTCTACAGTCTCTTTCTTCTCACATAAAGAAAATAAAACTTATCTGAATATTCTATGCGTATTTACATATTTATTTGACTCTTTAGTGCATAAAGGCAACAGGAAAACTATGCAGTATAATAACATGCCCTACCATGCAACATAGCTAGTGTGTTTTTGACCTCCTGACTTGCATCTTGAGAGAATGATTGTGTTTGTAATCTCACTGTAGGACCTGTATGACGCAGGAGAGGCACAGTGGGGCACAGACGAGGCCAAATCAATGCTGCTGGGAAACCGAAGTGTGACCCATTTGCAGTTGGGTATGAGAACTGCAGCCACACACTGGACGCAGAGATTTCTGCTGACTAACACCCCTCCTCCACTACACAATCTCTCTTCTGTGTCTTTAGCACTCCTCAGTGCATCGCCGATTAGATTTAACCATCAGGTTGCTGCTTTTAAAATCCAAAAGCGTAATGCAAACAAGCAAAACAACTGTACAATGACCTAAAATGTGAAAAAAAAAGTGTTGTGACATTCAGCCAAGTATGGTGACCCATACTCAGAATTTGTGCTCTGCTTTTAACCCATCCAAAGTGCACACACACAGCAGTGAAAACACACACACACCGTGAACACACACCCAGAGCAGTGGGCAGCCATTAATGCTGTGGTGCCCGGGGAGCAGTTGGGGGTTAAGTGCCCTTGCTCAAGGGCACCTCAGTCATGGTATTGCCGGCCCGAGACTCGAACCCACAATCTTAAGATTAGAAGTCAAACTCTCCAACCACTAGGCCACGACTTCCCCTAAATAATAATTAATGAATTTAGATTATTAACGGTTAAAATTCATTGCAATATTCGGATCACCTGATGTAATATGTATAAATTCTGTGTGACGTAACAGCAAATGTATAACTGTGTTTTTCAGTATTTGATGAATACGAGAAAATTGCTGAGAAGTCCATTGAGGACAGTATTAAGAGTGAGCTCTCCGGAGACTTTGAAAGACTGATGTTGGCTGTTGGTAAGCTTTGGCACCATGCAATCAATACCTGAAAACTCACTGCTGCATTTTCTCTAAGATCTGCTTTTTCTTTATCTCCCATAGTTCAGTGCATCAGAAGTAAGCCCATGTTCTTCGCCAAATGCCTTTACAAATCCATGAAGGTAGTGTTACATGTTATTATGAATCGTAATGGAGTAAAATTGCTTTTATCAACGCATTGTCATTTTTTCCCATCTGTTTGCAGGGCCTGGGCACAGCTGATAACACTCTGATCCGCATTATGGTCTCCCGCTCTGAAACTGACATGCTGGACATCAGAGAGTGCTTCAGATTGCGCTATGAGAAATCTCTGTACAATATGATTCAGGTGCGAACACATCAGAATCCGGAGTTTTCTTCATTCTCTCAGCCCATTATGTGCATTATATTTATCATTATTTGAAATCATTTCCAATAGTAAAGCTTTTCTCCTTGACCTTATAAATGCATTTGTCATGTAGTTACATAGGAAATACAGTATGGTTTATTCATGTGGTCGGTGCATTCTTACATTGATGGCTCATATTTTAAATGTAACCAAAAGTGTACACATTGTGTGTGTTTGTAAATAAAATAGTAAACAATATTCTACCATGTGTTAACCCAACAGGATGATACATCTGGGGAGTACAAGCGCACCCTGCTGAAACTGTGTGGAGGAGATGATGAGTAAGCATTTATAAGGGTCTTAAAGTGTGTCATTTTATTGCATTTAAAAAAATCCTACCTTTATATGCAGAGATAACTATAAGTGAGCCATTCAAACGCCGATTCCTCTCAAAAACTTAAAGGGATAGTTCACCAAAAAATTTACATTCTGTTATTAATTACATACCCTCATGGCGAGCTCTTGGATTTCATCAAAAATATCTTAATTTGTGTTCTGAAGATAAATGAAGGTCTTACGGGTTGTAACAACATGTGAGTAATTAATGACAGAATTTTCATTTTTGGTTGAACTATCCCATTAAGTAATTATTTTCTAAAATTGTATTTAATGATTCTAGTGGTGCAGGAATCAGAATCTTTTAACTTTGAGTCTTGGCTTAAAGAGTCTTTAAATCAGTTTTGCAGTAACTATGAACATTCAGTAGAGAGAGCCATTGGTCCAGTATATGAACAACATATAGTATCCACCGTTTTGTATATTTAGAAACATGACATAAGTTTCTATCTATACTTTCTTTAAATGTTCTTTTAATGCATGCTACTGTTCAAAGGTGTGAGGTCAAATTTTTTTTATGTTTTTCTTATGTTAGTCTTTTATGCTCAACAAGGCTACATTTATTTTATGAAACATACAGTAAAACATTAATACTGTGAAATATTATCACAGTTTGATTTTCTATTTGAATAAAAAATTTAATTTATTCCTGGCACAGCTAAATTTTTAGCATCCATTACTCCAATCTTCAGTGTCACATGACATCATTCTAATCTGCTGATTTAGTGCTCAAGAAACATTTCTTATTATTATCAATGTTGAAAATAGTTGTGCTGCTTAATATTTTGTGTGGAAGCTTTGATACTTTTTTTTTTTTTTTAGGATTCTTTGATGAATAGAAAGCTCAAAATATTTACAATAATTTGAAATAGAAATCTTTTGTAACATTATAAATGTATATTTTGATCAATTTAATGCATCCTTGCTGACCCCAAACTTTCAAACAGTGGTGTATTTATATACTCTACCTCCATAACATACTTTATTATATCATTTAGATGTTCTTGCAGATTTCAGTAAACCAGGGCCAGAGATCAAGAATTGAAACTATTTTGTTTTTGTCAAGCCCTCAACCCACACATTGTTATTTTGTCAGCACAAAAGGCTAAAGAGCTGTTTGTTTCTCAGCATTGCAGGGGAGTTCTTCCCAGAGGCTGCTCAGATAGCCTACAAGATGTGGGAAACCAGCAGCATGACCAAAGTCCAGGTTGGAGACCCCCACGTGCATCATATTACTCTCTGCTCCGGCCAAGCAAGAGTTGATAACTGTGTCATGCACCCTAAACATACAGCAGAGCTTTTGTCTGTGCACAGATAGCATCTGAATGCCACTCGGTTTGCTAATCAGAGTTTTGATTTGCTGCCAGTTGCTGTGACACTTTTCCAGTCACTCCATCCCACATATCTCAGTGTGTCTGTATGTGTGCTTGTGCTCCTGATGTGATGCTGCTGTGTTAATCAGTTTTACAAATATGCACTGATAGATCAATGTTAAAGAGTGCACGAAGTCATTTCATCTTTCCTATCCATCACTAGTTACGAGGAACTGTGCGACCATATCAAAATTTTGACCCTGCAAGTGATGCTAAAGCTCTGAGAAAAGCAATGAAGGGATTTGGTGCGTAAAAACACAGTATGTTATGGTTAATAGAATGCATTAGCCAAAGATACTAAGAATTGCAAATATAATATATGATTTCCTGTTATTTTTCAGGAACTGATGAAGATACAATTATTGACATTGTGACGCAAAGGAGCAATGCACAGAGACAGGAGATCAGACGGATCTTTAAATCTCTTTTGGGACGGGTACGACACTGTCCTGCCTAGTTTTGTTAGCAGTTGAGCAGAGTGCATTACTGTGGTTACTGTAAATGTGTATGCATTTGGTATTTTGCTGATTTATAAAGTTGTTTTCCATCAGGATCTCATGGCTGACCTAAAATCAGAACTGTCCAAAAACCTCGAAAGACTCATCCTGGGTCTCATGATGACTCCAGCAGAGTTTGACGCTAAGATGATGAAGAAAGCCATGGAGGTACAGAGAATAAAATTGTAAAATTGCACAATGGAACCAAACATAGAAAAGGCTGTCTCATCATTTAAGGAGATCGACCTGCTTTGCCATTAACCCTGGTGTTCGTTTGTTCAGTGGGGGTCAGTGACCTGTCCAAACTAGAGCAGAGACAATAGTCTGTTTTTACATGGACTGTTTGTTTGCCAATGTTGCTTTCATGTTGAGTTTTACTGGGTTAGTAAAGAAATGAAGTTAAATGCAGTGATTTAGTAATATGCATATGAGTTTACATATAATAATCTAAAGCAGTTTGGTATGAAATACCATGTTCATGCTTAAATAGATGCTTGTTAATGCTTAAATAGATGTATTGTACTTTTTTGTACACTCTTAGAAATAAAGGTACAAAAGTTGTCACTGGGACGGTACCTTTTCAAAAGTCACACCTTTGTACCTAAAGAGTCCATATTGGTACCTTAAAGGTACATATTAGTACCTAAGGAGAACATAGTACCAAAGAGGTACAGCTCTTTGTACCCTTTTTTCTGAGAGTGTATGTATTTTTTTTTTTAATAGGGCGCAGGGACTGATGAACATTCATTGATTGAGATCCTGGTCACTAGGAGCAACCAGGAGATTCAGGAGATGTGTGCCGCCTATAAGAATGGTGAATAAAAACCTTGCTGTATAGTTAATAATGCATTGTCCAGCAGGTGGCGCCATTTATCTAGGCTAAACATAGATAAAGCTCTGTGTAATGAGGCATTTACTACAGTTTGAAGAATCGTTTATTTACAGATCTCTGTATCACTGTATGTCTAACCATATACATTAATTTTCCTTTGCATAGCCTATAAAAAAAAGTTTGGAGGATGCCATCGCATCAGAAACGTCTGGGAAATTCAAACGGATCCTGATATCTTTGGCACAGGTACATCTACACAGTTCTTGCATCCAAACACTGGCTCACAGTTCATACTTTATGTTTTATAAACTCATATTTTGCTGTAATCTGATGGTGTTTGTCAGGGAGCCCGTGAGGAGGGCCCAGCGGGACATGGCCAGGGCCTTGGAAGATGCCCAAGTAAGTGTGAAATACTTATAAAACACTATGTCACCTGTCTTTCGTTTACCAAATATAAAGGTAATGCCAGAGTATTATCATAAGATTTTGTTTTTCTGTTTAATTTAAGGAGTTGGCAGATGCATGCAATTCAGAGTCCGATGACATGGAGGACAAGTTCATGAGTATTCTGTGCACAAGGAGTTTTCCTCACCTGAGGAGAGGTAATGCAAACACGTGTTTGCTACTGGTACACATGCTAATACATGTTTTCATGAACGCTCCAGCCAACATTCACTATATCCCCTCCAGTGTTCCAGGAATTTGTGAGGTGCAGCAACAAAGATATCGAACAGATCATAAAGAAGGAGATGTCAGGAGACTTTAAAAATGCCATGTTTGCTATTGGTAAGAACTTTGTCATGACAATGACCAAGCATTGAAGCATTGAACCAAAGTTCAGCATACTATCAAAATTAGTTGTGATTGAATGACGAGGCAGTCATTAAATTTAATATTAAATTATATTATTAAATTAAACTATTTATACACTTTTAGCATTTATTCATATTTTAAATTAGCTTTTCTTTGTATATTTTTGAAGTTTTAGTCAATTTTGTTATGTGCTTTATAATTTTTTTATATATTTTTAATAGTTCCATTAGCTTTAATTTGTTTTTATTTCAGTTTTAGTTTTAGTAGTTTTTATACTTCATTGCATTTTAAATTAAAACTTATTTCAGTTAGTTGCCAAGACAACATTTCTGAAGTTTTTCATCTGATATTAAAATGTATTATTTTAATTTATTTTAGCTTTATTTCAATTAACAAAACAATTTTTTTTTAAGTTTTTTAAAGTATATTTATATTTAGTTAACAATAACAACACTTGGTCAGGGTAATGCCACATTTAATTTAAGGCTGTGAGTGATAAAAGTACAGTGCATTCAACGGACTGTACTGTTGTTTAACAACATTGTTCAGCTAAAGAAACATCTTTTTGGAAAAAAAAAACTTTCAGTAGACAAAAACACCATAAAACAGTTTTGAAAGTTGTGAAAATTACATGATCTAGGACCTTTATACACAGTGTCCCACTGTAAAGACTGTAAGTCTATCCTTCAAAGCCTTGTTTTTTTTCCTCCGCATTAAATTCAATATTGTTTCTAACCTGATTAAGGATTATAACAAAGCTGCAGACATTGTATACATGCAGTAAAAACTGCTACTCGTTTTATATGCGAAGAGGTCATCTTAAAGTCTTAAAAATAATTAAATGATGCCTCTATTTTTCTAACACAACATCTTGACCAATGTTATGAGGGTATAATATGACTCCTTTAACAATTACATTAGCAAGCAGTGACATTTATGATCACGTTTTACATACAAAAAGATCATACATTTTTATATTTTCCAGTGCGGAGTGTGAAGAATCAGCCATCCTACTTTGCTGACCGATTGTACAAAGCCATGAAGGTAAAAGTGCATTGTTATGAAATACACTTCCCTCAACATCTGTCTCGAAACAGGAGGAACAATCTCAAACAGCTGATTTAGGCCGAGAACATGACATCAGTCAACTCAAAGTCAAAGTCAAAATCACAACTCAGGTTTCTTTAATATCTTATTTTTTTTCTCTTAGACAGCATTGATATAAAAGTGAGAGCAAATGGAGATTTTTGTTTAAGGCTCGCCAGAAATCGCACAGACATTTCAATAATGTCTCAAACTCTGGTCAGATTTGATATGCTACAAGCAAAAGACATTTCTCATGATTTTTCATCCAAAGCTCAATGATCTGACCTATACTATCCACATTCATTTTATAGCTCTTACTACTCTGACTCTTACTGTCTCATTAGAAAAAAAATCTGAGTTGACACTGAAATAAAACATAACTGAGGACTCAAATAAGTCTCCTGGGCTGATCTCTGAGCAAAATCTTTACTCTGTGTGATGAATTACAGACACTGATTAAAATCATGCTTTACTGAGCAAGTCGCTCACTATGAACTGAAACTTGTTTTATGCTCTTAGTTTTTGAGGGCTAAACACACTTATGTAAAGCAACAGTCATGTAGAGCTCATCTGATGACGGCGTATCTGTGCCAGCAATGGTTCTCAGGCTTGATTATGAGTCACAGGCCCAGTGATGAGCATCTGCACTATTGCTGATGCTTTGCTTCATAAGCATCGCACAGATCAGCGGTCAGGCCAGAGTTTCCTAAGTGCTGTGACTTTCCCTGCAGGGCCCTGGGAACAGACGACAGGGCTCTGATCCGTATCATGGTGTCCCGCTCTGAGATTGACCTCTTCAACATCCGCAAAGAGTTCAAAGAAACCCATGAAGCCTCTTTGCATGAATTCATCCAGGTAGAAATGCTTGTTGTAAGTTGTGTGTTCCTTCTAATACATACTGCATGCATTTGTGCATGTGTTACTCTGGTGCGATCAGACGAAAAGAGAGTTGTGTAGATATTGTGTTTTGTCTTACTGTAGGCGTTTGCACATCTCTCTTTTGGTTAAGTGGAGGGGAACAGAGTGTTTGACAGGTTCCTGCGGTGTACTCGCTCGACTCAGCTGTTTAGGAATTTCCCCTGCATGCTTGACTTCCTCTCAGTGTGCTGATTCTGATTGGTGGAGAGAAAGGAGACAGGAAGTGTTCAATAACAGGTCTATACTGGCTCTGTAGTCAAAACTCCCTTTAGAGATCAATAACAACAATAAATTATACATTATGCCTTTTTTGGGCTTATTTTGCTATTAGTTGGGCCAGTAGGCAAATAAACCAACCGCAAAACAAGCTAATGCATCATTTAAATTCAAATCATATATATATACAGTATATACGTATATACATATACTGTATATATATAAAAATAAAAAATAACAGCATGATTTATTTTTAGGTGCTTGCAGATAAAGCATGCTGAGAACAAGTCTGTGTGTGTGTTTTTAAGGTGTGTGTCAAAAGATTTATTGTTTTGTAGAATTGCATGGTTTCGTAGCATTTTCATTCACATTTTCAAACATTATTTCCATGGAAATGCACTTAAGTCATGGGGAAGTCGTGGCCTAGTGGTTAGAGAGTTTGACTCCTAACCCTAGGGTTGTGGGTTCGAGTCTCGGGCCGGCAATACCACGACTGAGGTGCCCTTGAGCAAGCCGAATCCCCAACGGCACCCCCCCCGCGCCGCAGCATAAATGGCTGCCCGCTGCCCCACTGTGTTCATGGTGTGTGTGTGTTCACTGCTGTATGTCACGTCACTATAAAGGAAGGAAAGGGATCTGTTGATCTCGCTGCTCATACAGTTATTATGAAAGTTTATACAAAATGCTCTGTAATTACATAATGCAGTGAATTTCATAATGGCTTAATATCATTATGCAACACAAAAACTTCCACTGATATGATTACGATGTACGTTCCCAAGTTACTGGTTATGTTTTTATTCCAAAATGTTTGGTCTCACCAAATCCTATTATTTTTTTCAGGGTGACACATCAGGAGACTATCGTAAAACCCTTTTGATTATCTGTGGAGGTGAGGATTAGAACACTGTCCATTGTCCTGGATCTGTTACATGATCTTCATGTCTAGTAACTAGTGCACTGTGTACCCATTTGTTGTTTGTGAGATGCTAGTCAACATACAGTCTTTGTGCCCTCTGCTGCTGCTGCTGCCATGCCTATGCCAAAGCTAATGTGTAATGACCTATGCAGAAGCCACACCTTGTCCTACTTTTGAAGTCGTGCACTAAACACGTTTTTTTTTTTTTTTTTATATATATATGGCATACAGTTTTTTATTGTGTTACCGTGCTACTAGTGCATTATTTGTTACCCAAAATCCTGTTTAAATTGATCACCCCAGAAATAAAAGACGTGATGGTGTTTCAGTTTGTGTTGTTAAATGGTCACCAATGTTGTTGTTTTTTTAATACCAAAAAGTTGCTTTAAATCAAGTACAAAATGTGGTGATATGCCTCTAAACACAGTAGCAAAATTATTTATCATACAAAAGTCAACAAATAAAATTAATTACTATAGGTTCGGTCACAATGTATGTTGCTCAGCGAGTTTTCATAGGTGAAATCCAGTCATTTCCACATGATTAGGAATTTCGGTTCAGGGCAAAATATTCCCACACGTAGTTTTTGCAACAGGTTTAAGTTGGTCACAACTTAGCTTACACTGTTCACAATAGACAATGGACCACACCTTTAGTATTTGCATGAATTGCATAGGCTCATCGATTTGCACAATTATTATTATGATATAATCTAGGCTGAATAGGAAAACTGACAATTTAGTTTTTTAAGGCCCATTCACTCCATGGATGATAACTGTAACAATAAAGATGTAGTTTTTTAAAAAACTATTCTGAATTTTAAAAGAATAAAGTTGAGTCCACACCACAACTATAATGATAACGACACAGAGGAAAGAAATTGTTGGAGTCACTTTCAGAATGATTTTTCTTCCCAGCTGATGAACACTAAAAACTTTGACAGCCAGTCAGAATCTATCCTGCTTTCTCCAGCATTTAATGCAACAGAACATTGTGGACGCCTAATTTAGTTAATGTTACAGTTATCGTTCTTGGTGTGAACAGGCATTTAATGATGTAGCAGTCAATATTTCCCCCCCCCCAAAAAGATCAAAGCTCAGATCAAGTTTATGCTCACTTAAGGAAAAATCTTGTTTTTATGTAGAATGGGTCATATATTCTTTTATTCTGTGTAGTTAGTGCATGTGACAAATGAATTTTCCATTGACAACAGAAGATATAGGAAAAACTTTTTCTACTTTTTAAAAATTAGGCAGTTTTGATCTTCTCCCTGTGCTTGATTATATAAGTAGTTGCATTTAATTTTTTGCATTTTCTACTGATGTTTGTGACCCTTTGATCCAATTTTCAGTAAAAAAAAAATCGAAAACCACTGACCTAAAACATCAAGTATTTCTTTCAACAGAGGAAGGTTTTCACATCCTTATTTTCATTAGTGGTCTGAATTTGATTGGCCCAGATCAGTCATTAACTTTATTTACATTACAGACGCACATAAGGAATTTCCCTCCTGTTGTAATCTATGTAACTCTGTTCTGAATAGGAAATATATGGTAATAAACTGCAGATGGTAAATGTGATATTTGATGTTCGGTAGATTTCATATACTTTTCAAAAGATAAATCATGCATTATGATGTTGATCTAAAAAGCAAAATGATGTTCTAAAAATGAAGAGAAAAAACATAGGGCTTGATACATGCTACTTGCTGAACCTTAGTGTCTGCCCTAAATACATTGCATTTATTGGATTTATCGATGCACATCACACCTTAATTACATATCATGTTCCATTTTCGAGAGATTTATTTTATTTTTTAATTTTTTTGAAAATTGAACTTCAATGCATTTTCTGTTCTCTTGGGCTTCGCACCAGTTTCAAGAGAGGTTTCCCATTTAGCAGACAGCAACAGTATTGTCATCTGCTGATTTCAGGGTGTGAGTAGAGGCATTGATGGGTCTTCTTCCGTACAACGGCCTTCCTATGTCAAAAATGAGCCTTCAAACCATCAATTCATTATACTCTTGTCTGCATCTATGTGTATATGTGCGTGCACGCTTGTGTTCATGTGTGTGTGTGTGCAGACATGCCATTGTGTGAGTGCAGCTGTTGTCAGGCCATCTTTAGTTAAAAGAGGAAAGAAGAAAAAAGCTTGTGGGGCTAGGAAATCCCCTGCAAGTAGACCAACATCCTAGTCACCATCGATGATGTCTGCAATAGCAATAACATTGTTAAATTCAGAACAAAACATCAAATACATTATCATCATAATGACATTTTCGACCGTTACTGTGAACAGTTTTGCACATGCTAAAGTAAAGACAAAACTGAACAATCCAGGGTGTTACGAGATGCTTAATGTCAGAGGTAACAAAAGGTTACTATGCAGACAACACTTAAACAGCATAACATTGTGCATTTCTAAGTGTACTGTCTGCTGATTTTTACAAAAGCTGCATGCAGTTTTGCATTTAAGAATATAAGGTTATTTGTCAGTGCACTTTCCGTTGTGCCTGTAATTGTGATTACTTTTTTGTGGTTTAAAAACATTTGAAAGACAACAAAAATGCAATTATACTTGGTTTTATGACCTTTATCCTATGTTGTGCTTTATGTATAGGACCATTTCAAGAAAAATACATGTAGATTTATGGTGTATTATAATCCACTAACTTAATGTCAGGCATTAAACTGCTGATTTATGTAGTTAGTTTAAATAATTTGATGTAATATATCCTTCACTCCTGTCAACAACATACTATGCCATTGTAAACAGTCAAAATTTGCTATGTTACTATTAAATATATCTGTTGTCTGGTAACACTTAGCTAAGCATCTCAAGTTCCTGGACGCATACCAGGTCCCACTTTTGAGCTAAAAAAATATCAGGGCCTTTCACTATGTGGGAATTTCCCCTTCTGCTAAAAAACACAGCAAACGCTTCCCCCATTGCCACCAGTTTCCTTAAAAATGCCTCTCGGACACAAGTATAATGTGTAGGTGAGTAATTGTACCATGTTTTTTTCCTTATTATTATTAATAGAAAGAAAATTGATGTATCTTTTTTAAAAGCTTGGATAAAAATTGGAATTATATCAGTTAATTTGGATTTCCATAAAAGCTGTGACGAAAGGGAATTTCTTTTTGATGATGATGTTGATTGTAGTATTAATGTCAAAGGAAAATTTTATTAAAAGTCACTTATTTATGTATTGTTTACTAAAAGGTGTGGTTGTCCATTCAAAACTGGACTAATCTAATGTTCTAAACAGTATTTTGCTTTTTTTAATTGATTCCTTTTTTGTAAACACTATCTTTGAGTGCATTTAATTTTCATTAAAAATGCATATATTTCAATTGGACCCTCATTTGGACATTCTTACTGTACATGCAGCTTTACAAGTCTTAAAGTTGCTTGGTTGTTGACCTCCGGTATTTAAAATAAATCATGTTACAAGTGTTATATTTTTTGTATTATTTATTTTGATAGGTAAACCACTTTTTAAAAACAGAATCTAGTACGTTTGTGATGTTAATCCTTCATACCACAATGGTAAATTTCAATAAGATGTCACCATTAATTTTCAATGCAAGGTAAATTTTACAAAGAGGATATTAGGGTTATCATTTTGATTTGATGATAGCTGCCTTATCTATGATACTTAAAAAGCTGTATCATAAAGTTGCATTAAATTTCCTGTAAGAACATTATTGTTGTAGTGATGGAAACTGAACTCATACTTGGATTACAGAACTAAAAGCGTATATCTGGCTAGGTGATCCTTTGTTCTGAAAGTATCTGTGCTTTGCATGTGCAATGTTTTTTTTTTTTTTTTTTTTATGGTTTGATTGTAAACAAATGTAATGAACTTCAATGTAAAATGAGTCGGATATGGTCAAATGAATAAATGGAAGTAATAATGAACAATTGTTTCAAATTACCCAGTAACTTTACACAGACTATTGTTAGAATTCTTGTGATTAATTAATTTTCCTGAAGTTAACCTCGAGGGTCATAAAATACATCCATCCATTCATCTGTCCATCTGTTTACTTTCATAACGAGCTTCAGTTTCTGTTTTCATAATGGTATCATTGGAAACATGCTGAAAATTACAAACCCCAAGAGTTCTTTGAATTAATTAGACAACCCTCTCTTGATAATGAAGAAAAATTATCATAAAGTCAAAACTTCTGACTGCTTTGTTACTGTCAGTAGGCTATTGTGTAAACTGTGGAATATTTTGACAATAAAATTCCTAATATGCCAAGCATGTTTCAAATTGCACCCCTCACCATGACTGTATTTTAAAAGCATTTTCTAATGCTTATTTAAAAAACGTACTGTACATCATACTGCAGTATAAACACAGACATATCCACCTTAGGTATTGATTGTGTTAAGAATGCTGAAAATATTGACATTGTATAAACATTTCAGCAATTTGCTTATGAACTTCCAGAATTCTCCAATAATGACAACTCTTCTGTTACCCAATACAACATCTCATTTTCTGTTTCCCTTGGGAATTTTTTCCTTTCTTCGTGTACTAGTAAAATTAGCACAGCTCAGATTCAAGAAATATTATAGAATGAGTTGAAATTTTTATTAAAATTTTTGTTATTTATTTTCAGATTAACTAATGGAGTTTAGAACAGCTGAGACAGCCAATTTAATTTCCTGCAGTACTGATTAAAGTTTTCAAGATACCCCCCAGTTTGAATAAGTATGACAGAGCTCTGAATCACTATTAGGGCTGTATAATTGAATGCATAGCTATTTAAACCCTGTATATTGCATATATGGTTCAAAAATAATGCAACAGAGACAAAATGGGATGCATATTCTTTATAAAACTACCTGTTTTGTCATTGAAAATAAATTTAATGATAAAGCGCATTTTATGTGTGTCTGTGCCATTGTGTGTGTCTAACTTTAATTGGCTCCAGGTATATTATAAGGGAAATTAGTGGGCCTACTGTAAATAAAGAGTAAAGGACGCCTTGCAACTTTTTTATTTCTTTATTATTAAATATAAATCTGAAACATGTTAGGCTATCTAATATTGATTAATGATGTATTTTCTACCCACACATGTAAACTACAGTCACATATGTATTTATATTCTACAATTTTTGGTAGGCTTTTAATACCACAAACGTTTCAGATACACTAGACATTGGACAGCAGAACTAGTGAAGTGAAACAGTAACGTCAAATGAACAGCAGGCGCTCCATAAACGAATCATTAAAGTTAATGTTGTATCAAAACACGACGATCAATCATAATAAAAGAGAAGATGCGTAATTTTTTTTTTCTACAATAGCCTATATGAGATCAGTCACTGAAATAGTACAGCCACTAAGCCAATACATTAACTAATTTGCGAACGTGTGCGAGCGAACGAACGATGCATGATTCTTGAACGAATTGTTCCTTTGAGTCGGATCTTTATCACGAATCGGTTGAACCGGTTCACAGTAATGGTTCAGAACAATTCTTTCACGAATTGTACTGAATCGATCCGATCCGTTCGTAATAAGAATCGATTCGTAATGATCCACTAAGCGGGGAGTGTCCGGACAAATATGTCTGTGGCCTGATTACTGACGGCCTGACGGATCTTATGAAATTATCTTAAAAATTTAGCATTTTATTAAAGCATACAAAACCTTTGGTTTTAAGTATTGTAAAAGCAATTATATTTATGTTTTAAATTACAGGATATTTTTTACAAGTAAACGCTGGATGCAGCACACTGAACTGGAACAACGAAATACAATAAACACCCTTATTATTATTAAAACTAGAAAAACGTTATTGTGATACATGCCAAACGTTTCAGAGCGTTACAAGGGACCACTTGATGGCGTAATTACGTTCTGACGTGAAATAATCGAAACGAACCGTTTGAATGAACCGATTCGCGGAAATGAGTCGGACTTCCCATCACTAGAGTGAACGCGGCTCTGTTTACATCTCTGCGGAATTTCCCAGCTCGCGCCGCGAACCACTTCCGCAAACCTCTGGCCGATGAAAGACGCGTCTCCGTCAGGGTACAGAAAGAGCCCCTATTTTCATTAAAAACAAAAACCTAGCGGTAAAATACAGGTATGTATAACCGTTATCGTGCGACCGCTATGTTTGATCCTCTTTTAAGACATTATCGTGCGTATTTAGGTGCTGTTTGTGGATTTAGGCAGAGCTAGCGTGAAAGCTTTTGTCTGCTAGCATGATAAACACATCACCTGCTGTTAGCTGGATGCTAAGCTAATATCATCACTTATTTGTTTTGAAACTGAGTCATTTATTTAGAACACAAAATACGTTGGCTTTGACCTTGTGTGGGTAGGGGCTTTCGGCTCATTCTTAATAAAAGGTTTCCATACCGAGTCTGTTTGAGGTCGTATTGTTAAGTGAAGTCATTTGAGAGCTGCTGATTAAGAGCTTGGAGGGGATTAGAAATAAACATGATCCTCTAGATAAGGTTTCCTCTGGTCTAAGGTCACCTAACAGCGTGATGTTGACACTACTAGAGCTGTTTAAACAGATCTTGTCATGGAAAGGAAAGTGAAAGGGTTTAGCTTTAGATTCACTTGGGTTTACAGTTGCTGTGAAGGTAGGAGGCTGTGTTTTTGGTGTTCAAGAGCTTGTTTTTGAGAAAATGTCTTACTAGGATATGAGATATTGTCTGGTGGCACATGATTATTCCTTTGTTTGGCTGCTGGTTTTTATCGGTCACTTAGCAGAAATGTCATTTGTCATGGTTATATGGAAGTGAGGATTTATGCTGGTCTTGGTTGTTTGACCTATTAAAGCTGATGGGAAAGTCATAAACTGTTTTAGAAAATCTTAATGACTGCTATGACACATTTAGTTATGAGTATGATATCAAAGATGTGCATTCAAATCATTATGTCTTGAAATAGCCAAAGAGAAATCCCCAAGATGCCATTATTCAAATGCCTCTCTTTGAATTGCAAATCAACATTTTTAATGCACTTCCATGCCGTCAGTGCTAATCTTAGAGTTTTGTTTAACCTGTCTGTACAGTGCACACAAATGAATGACCTCCTGATTTCTTTGTTTTTAGTACAGGGAAACATGTTTGGTAAGTGACGGGGGTGACAGATGGAGGGAAAAGGCCCATATCGCATCTATGACCCCGGTGGGAGCGATTGCCAGGTGAAAGACGAGGCCAGCAGCCTCAGCTACAGAAAGCTGCTAGAGGAAAACGCCGTTTTGAGGGACAGAATGAAAGGTCTGAAGAGTTTAGGTGAGGTATTATAATAAACTGCCACCTATTTTTAATGCCTTTGAGAATCAAGAATTGATCCGGCTGAATTAGTTAATATACTCCACCTGGGAAGATTTTCTAAAAATCACCTTAATATGTTCAATTTCAACATCTGTCAGTGATTAAGTTGAGGTTACATATAGTTAAATGCCTGACATGTTGCTCATTGTGGGCATCTGAGTCACCAACCCCTGTATTAGTTCACTGGTATCTTGTGTTGCTAATTTGGACTTCAAAGCCTATTGCTGGATCAGAAATGAAGCGATTCTGGATTTTCAGCTTTTAGCAGCTGACACAGTGTTGCAGTAACTCCACCATTTGACATGCAGTCGTGTCAGGGCAGCTGTGTGTGCTTATGTCTTGTAACCCATTGTTTTCTCGTGACTGCTAGGAAACCTGTTAGAGGAGTCTCAGACAGAGGCAGCCAAGCTTCGGAAGAAGGTGGAGGAGCTGGTGAGGGATAACGAAGCGCTGAAGTCGTCCACGACCAGCTTTGCCTCCAGTCTGTGCATGGGCACTCCTGTTCAGACAGACACACAAGGTAGAGTTATATCAATATTCTGATGGAGTGAGGTTGGTGAAGGGTTTGACACCGGAGAGGCCTGTTTTTAACCAGATCTCTTGTGATTGTGGCTTCCTTTAGGTCATGGAAAACATCACGCTTATCCTACAACAGAAAGACAAGAATCTCGGGATTGTTTAACTGGAAATCATTTACAACCAGAGACAACTGTAAGCACTTCTACTGAAACCTTTGGAAACATGCTATCAGAATGATACCATTATGACTTTAAGGTCACGAGTCAATGATGTTATGTAACATAGTAATCTAACTTTCAGTTTTGAGAATTGCGTGTCTATTTGATTCCCATGAGAAGGAAAAATAGTAAAATATTCTTTATGAGTTCATCATAACATGTTATAACTTGTTGAATTGCCATTATAGCATATATAGTACGGTATTCACATGTTGTGAAAATCCCACACTGGGAATATAATGTCCAATTTTTTGAGTTGCAGGCTATTTTGGTTTGACGTGAACAGTGAAATATCCTTTATGACTTCATATTATATGCAATTATCATAATGCACGTGTTTATAATATATTCCCTTCAAAGCTGTGCTAAACATATTGTTTTGCAACATGCTGTATAAATCTAATTCAAATTTAACTTTAAAGTTATCATTTTCCTCATTTGTGAATCGTAAAATTATCTTTATGAGTTGGTATTCTGTGTGATGGTCAGAACAAGTGTTGCAACGCTGTGAATTCTTGTGTTTACAGGAAAGTTCATCTGAGTTTGAGGTGGTGAATATGGAAGAGAAGACAGCCTCGGAAACCCAGACGGTGAGTTTCAGGGATGTTAGGAAATCCTTGGCAGCTTCAGTCACTTAACTGCACGTGTGTGAACTTTGTGTGTATTTTGCTGGATTGTTGCTCCGTTTCGAACATTCCGTATTCTGTCATTCTGTGCCATGCATGTAAGTCATGTGTGCCCCATTCCAGTCACTGTAGTTGCTCAGCTGTTTTTTTGCTGCCGCTCCTTATCAGGGATTTGTTCATCATAATGAATCAATCTATCTATCTGTATGAGGCTGTTCCTCGGATGACTCAGAGGGAAACTCCAGGATTAGTATGCAGATAGACTGAAAAACTCATGCGTGTGTATCAGTTTATGGAATACCTCTATGGTTAGGTTTACAAAAAACTCTGTTCACAAATTTGCAAAAACTGGAAATGTTTATATAGAGGTAGTTAAGGGTTTTTTCACTTTCAGTTTATGGTTTCGCAGTGCTCTTCCTATGTATCGGGGACGATGGAGTCTAGATATTGACAGTAAAAGTGTCACTTGATCCCTAGTGATTGGTATTATGCGTTGGGGTGTTTTTGGGAAGAATATTTAGGTAAACTCTGGTTTATAATGCAGGCTGGAGTGATTCACCTGCCGCAGGAGAATATGGAGCTGGCAAGTCAACTCCGGCGACTGGAGAGTTCTTTTAGTGTATTTACTGAAGAGTCCAATCCCAACCAGCTGCTGGCTCACCTGGGCCGCATGGCTGTGGAGTTCCACCACTTATCATCCAAGGTCCAGAAGAACGAACAGAGAACATCTTTCCTACAGGTGAGATGGCTGCACTTGTGACACCTTTTAAGCCTCTATATTGGCTATTATTGGTGTTATGTTAATTAATCAAGGTTTGATTAACTGAGAATTTAATTCGCTCTTATGTCTAGACACTCTGCGAACAGCTGAGACAAGAAAATAGTGAGCTTAGGAAAAAAATGGAGGATGACCTCCAGTACCGGAACCGTGATTTGGAACAGCTGAGGTAATTCAATTCACATTAAATTCATTATCATAAACTCATATTTTAATTTGCTCATTGGAACAACTAAAAGCAAAAATTGCATTGCCCATTGCAAATCTGTGAGAAGAATCAGTGTGAGTAAACTGTGAAAATATAATAAGGGGCCACAGTATTTCCTGCTGTGCTGGAACTGAGGGGTCTTTCCATCTGATGCTTGTTCTCTGACTATGTCAGATAGAGAATCTTGCAATTCTTTTCTTCATTTAATTTTGGTTCTGTGTATTCTGCACAGGCAGGAGAACTTGAAACTGAAGGAGCAGGTCAGCGGAGGAGCCCAAGCAGTACCTATTGAGCATCCGAGCCCAAAGGCGGAGCCAGTGAAAGAAGAGACAACAAAAACTAAGGTGGAAATGACCTTGACACTTTTTTCCATGAATCTTTTTATCTCAGGTGACATCACCATAGAATTCCTGGTGCAATTCTAAATTTGTTGTGGGGTTTTTTTTTTTTTTTGGTCTTTAATTTCCCTTTCAGACCAGTGATGTTGCGGTCTTGTTGCTTTTCTGTTTTGTTTTCAGTGGGAGTTCTTAGAAAAAAAAAGAAACCAATGTGCAAATTGCGCTCCAGTTTCTAAATTGAGAGGCGTCCTTATTGAGTCACTTTTGCCACTTAGATTAGTTTTGGGAATACCACCTTGGCTCTGAATACTGCTCTTCCTCAATGGTCTTTCTGTTTAAGTTCCTCGTTTGTGGGCTTTTTTTCGTGGTATGACTAAATATTGAAGAACAATACACATGGTCATTGTGTTACATTCTGACTCAACCTAAAAACTGCTGTACTGTAGTATAATGGGAAAATTCTGGTGTTCTTTGGTCGGTCATCAACTAATTGCTGTGATTTGATTACCTTATGTTATCAGTTTTCAGTTTAAAGTCTAGCAGGGATATTTAATGACATTTAAATTGGAAGATAATTCATACTGAGTTTCAGTTCTGCTGAAAAGATACAGGATGGATACAGATTTGGTCATTATTTATTGATCATTTTTTATTTGACAGAGCAAGGGATTATACTTTATTTTCTCTTGGCTTAATTTTTTAAAAAAAGTTTTGCAAACAAATTCCACTTCATTAAATATTTAAATAAATCTTAACACATTAACAATTTAGAACAATGGCAAATATTTAATCTTCAAGTTTTACCAGTAATAATTTAAAAAACAAGCTAATTTTTTTTCTGAGTTTTTGTTAGCTTAAATCTTTGTTTATTATTGTTTAAAAATGCTAACCTATTAGAGTTGACTTGGTACTGAAGTCCTGGTATTTGGCTGCAAATGCATAATTTTTTTTTTTTTTTTTTTTTTTATTATTATTTTTTTTTACATTTACAGTCTGGTAAAGCTTTAGAAAAAACACCATCTAAGACTTGCGATCCGGAGGTGTATGAGAAAAAGATCAAGCTTCTGGAGAAACAGAGGAAAGATGTAAGAACTTTCTGGAGGTCCCCTGCTTTCTTTATGCTTGCTTTACTGCTGTCATAGTTTCCTGTTTGACTCTGACGTGTAAACTCTTGCATTTGACCTTTCTCAGGTACTGGAGGTGAACAAACAGTGGGACATTCAGTGGAATTCAATGAAGACACAGTTTGAGCAGAAGGTACATAACAACATATACCTAGAAATTCTCTATAAATATGTTCCAACTGGCCTTGTTACCTTTGTGGCTCACCTTATTGATAGTAAAAAAAAAAAAAAAGCAATGCATAAAGAAACATGAATCACTCTACTAAGTAACAACAACTGCTTGATGAGTCCAACTAGCCGCTGTGTGAATGGTGGGAGATCGAAGCGTATGAATCATCACATGAAATTCCTGTATAACGAGAAGGGTGTTGACAGATCCTGTTACTGCATTTGGGTGGTGGTGGAAATGTTTTTGGGGCAAAGGAATGGAAAGCAATTCTGTGTGTGTGTCACAGTGTTGCACACCAGACCACAGGCACCTCCTGTCACACCTCTGGCAGAATTTCCCTCACCTCGCCCCATACCCACTGTCTTCCTGTTGTGGCTCGCCGTAGGGGCTGGCCAAGGTTGCAAAGCCGCGTGATCTCACGTCCCAGAGATAGTGATGCCTGTTGCATCTCTGCATCTGCTCGGTCTGATAGAGGAGAGAGAAAAAATAGAAATAAAAAGCATACTGGGGCTGTTTTTTTTACACGCATCCTCTGTCGTCATGGGGGGATTGTGTTAAAACTCAGAGCAATGGAACAAAAACAACTCAATTTTTTGTTATTCATATTGCTTTGTTTTCAATTTTTGCGGTTTACTATTTTTTAATCAATCTTTCTACCATAAAATTCATCAGTATACTATAAAATAGATTACAACCCCTTATAAAACTTCTGATAAAGGCACACTCTGGCATGCAGATTAATGCAAATTGTAATATACAACATTTTTGCCCAGTTCAGGGCAGCTCTGTAACTAATGGTCCTTTATGTTGTGTTAGAATGGCCTGTTGTTAACAGATGTATCTGAAACCAGTTTACAAAAACAAACTGTCATATGAGCCTTCATCAATTTATGACTTTTCTCTCCTTTATAGATCACAGACCTACGGCAGCGGCTTGCTGACTCTCAAAAGGCTGTGCTTGAGCTCGAAGCAGAACGTGAACAGAGACAGAGAGATTATGACAAAAAAAAACTCCTCCTCGCAAAGTCTAAGATCGACAATGTGCAGGTACACCCTAGTCTCAGCCGCAGACGACACATCCATAGTCAGTCTGTACTTACTTACTTTTAGGTGGAGAGAAATTCTGATTTAAAAAATTCACTCGTTCTATTCATCCATTGTTTTCTGGCTAATTTGAATATATATATATATATATATATATATATATATATATTTGTCAGACAGTCTCTTTCTGTGTAAGTTTTTTTTTTTCTTAAAAAAGTCCATTAATAAGCCCTTCTTTATTTTGTTTTTGTTTAAGAATTGTAATTTTCTTACTCTTTGTGGAACATTTTACTGTATTTGCACCCTGTGGAGCTCGATGAAGGCTTTAAATAGTCATTCAGTGCTTTCAGTTTTCTCTTGGGAAGCACCAGTCATTCCCATTAGTTGACCATATGACATTCTTAGTATATAGCAATGGTTTCCTTTCAGTCCCGGAGGGGACAGTCAAGCATGGCACAGATAAACTGCCTTATAGTTTTAATGAGTGTCAGATATTGTAATTTTAATACTGTTGATTTTGCCATGAATAAAGCCATTGCTGTTGATATGGTGTTCAGTCGTAAAGAGATTTATTAAGTGTCATAAACTGTGTCATGTGACTACTGGTTTCATTTTCACATCTACTGCCTACTTATCTTTACATCTCAATGCTCTCATGGTTTTTAGTTTATTTATGAGTTATGGACAGCATTACAAAGGTTTTGTCAGCATGACTCGCCCCCACAGCAGATCACACAGTTCCATAGGAGAGGCACACCAAAATTTTGTGTCCGATGCTAGTATGTCATACATACTTGTAGTCATTAAAAATGCATTTTTTTATGATATCGAAATTGAAAAAAAAATTATGTTGACCACAGGTTTTTATGTTACCTGCTTTAAAGGTCAAAAGAGTTTCATGTGGGCAGACTGGCATGTGTCAGGTGCTTTGACAAATGCTTGCTTGTGATTAGAAGTTTTTTCCCCAGCACAAACAATGCATATTCTTATTTGAAGACATTATGTATTCAAAGTCATGTGATAATTTCCATTTTGCAAAACATCCTTACAGAAAGCGAGTTGCAGGTAAACCTCAAAGACATCCATGAGTGCCCAAATGTAGTGCAGTAATTTTACCTTAAGAGTGTGTTGGTAGACTTGCAATACAGGAAATCAACTTGCACTTTTATCAAAAACATAATTTGATAAAGGTATCCAATTAATTACTGGTTGCAGCCCTACTGGAAATGTGACATATATAGTAAGATGCTTTTAAAGACAGTCTCTCACTTTACTAGTGTCAGACAATAAATCACCCTAACAATATCTTTGACTGTATAAAGTCTAGATATATGACCAAGTGACTGTGTTTTGCTCTCGTGGCTAACCAGTGTATTTCTATATGCTGTCTTAGGGCGAGAAGGAGTGCCTCACCTCAGAAACATGTGAGTTGAAACAAAAGGTGCGTTACCTGCAGGACCAGTTGCTGCCACTTACTAAACAAAGAGAATACCAGGAGAAAGAGATCCAGCGGCTTAATAGGGTCAGTAAAGCTCACACAGCTTTCCACTGTCATTTAGTTAGGCAGGCACTAATCCAAAGCCCTATGGCATTTGTAAAAGAAATGCATTTTGTTATGTATTTAGTGCATTGCCTTTCAATTGTTTGGGGTCAATAAGATTAATGATAAACATTTCTTATTAATGTTGTGCTGATTTTATATATATATATATATATATATATATATATATATATATATATCTATATATATATATATATATATATATTATATAATAATAATAATAATATTATTATATTATTATTATTATTATTATTATTATACTTTAAGTCATTTAAAAATTAATTAAAGCACGTATTTTTTGCTTAATATTGTTTTAAATTCAAATATCAGTTCTGACTGTGTTGTCTCTTTTACAGGCATTAGAGGAAGCTTTGAACCTCCACTCTCCCTCTTCCACCCAGCCAGGCATGAACCTGGGAGAAGGTGTGGCCAACCTGAGACAGCAGGAGCTGCACACACAGATAGCTGTATTGAAGGAGCAGGTACAAACACTTGAAGACTCTGATGCATCTTGTTGTCAAATGTTAAAAACAACATTCTTCTTGTCAAATGTTAGTGGAACAAGTGGGGAGCACACTAAATGTTATAATTTATTATTGACTACAGTAAAATTTATACATTTGTGTGTCTTAAGTATGCAAATATTGTGGGGTCACCGTATACACTAACATTGCACAGTGCCCTGCTGTGGTCAGATGAGCTCAAACAGTGAATGAGCTCCTCGGGACGCTTGAGTTTTCTCATTGCGCCAACTTTTTTCAGAGGTTCTCTAGGAGTTGAGGTTTCACTCATTGAAACTCTAAATGAATTGATTCTGCAGACATTTTACCTCATTTATCAAATGCTTTGTAAGAAATGATTGTGTCAAGGTTCCACAGTGAGTCATACAGTTTGCTTGAGGTTTGATAGCTTCCTTCATCCTTACAGTCTGCTGAAATGCACCAATGGCTGCAGAGATCTTGTAGATATGCGTCCTCATCACATGCAATTTATTTCAGGTGAAGATCTTTGAAGAGGATTTCCGGAAGGAGAGGAGCGACAGAGAGAGGATGAACGAAGAGAAAGAAGACCTGAGGCGGCAGGTGGAAAGGCTGCAGGGTCAATTGACCAATCTGACAAATCAGGTCAGTAACTACACGGACCCTTAGACTGTCAGCTCTAACCAATGAAATGACTCCAGAGAAATGCCCAGTTTGTTAATAATGAGACATGAAAGAATCTTATGTGAGTTCTGAATTCAGTATCTCTGTTTCTCAGCTTCATCAAGCACAGAATGAGTGTCAGAGAGAGCGTGCAGAGAGGTGTAAACTAGAGAGACTTCAGATGCAACATAAGCAGGTAAAAGTGCCACATTGGCACCACCTTGTGGTAGAAGCTCTAATACTGTTATAAATACAGATCACAGTCTACAAATGTGGTAGAATTCCTAAACGGAAGACAACAAGCTTATTTAGATTTCGTTTTTCAATGTTTTGGAGGGGCAACAGGAAAGGAGGACGTCCGATCCCACTTCTGGCTCGGCCAATGGCCCGATGAGCCCTCCATACTGTGGCCCATTCGTACAGGTGGGCCATCAGGGTCTAGAGGGGTGGCCCATACACTTCCCACCCAGGATGCCTAATATCAGTACAGCACCTGGCAGGGATTTCCAGCCTGTCAACCCTGTAAGTATGCGATAGCAACAGAAGTAAAATTTCAGGGTTTTTGAAACCACAACAAAAGCACCCTAATTTAAATATTAATATAAAATTCTAACAAATTAAAACAGGGTTGAAGTGTTTCTCAAATAAGCATTGCTTTAAGTTTTTCAATTATTCAAGTAAACACTCAGTACTAAAGAACAAATAAATGATTGAGCTTTTGTTAATAAATTAACATTAGTCAATTCTATTAGGTTGTACTTACACGGCACAGTTAATTAAATTAATTTTTAATTAAGATTAATTATTATTTATTTATTTTATTTTTTTTGCCCTAGAAGTTCACTTTGGTATTTGTTTAAATCCACTTGACACTGAAGTAACGGGTTCGCCTCACATCTAGTAATACACTTACTGTAACACAGTTGTTGGTTTTTTTTTTTTTTTTTTTTTTAAGTTTTATTTCAGAGGAGGTTCGTTTTGACTGAGAAAAATTCCTGTTTTTTTGGTGATTTTTGCTTCTTTTACATCCGTGTCATTCCAGCATTTTTCAGGTGGTTAACCACATGTGGTATGAAAAAGACATGTGTGGCTATTATGATTTGTTCAAACAGGCTTTTGGAAGAGGTACAGTGTTCAGAAGTGGACAGAGATCGAAACCATTGTTCTCTACATAAATTTCTAATGATAATGATTTCTTTTTTTCGCGGGTGTTTGTGTGTGTGTGTTCAGGGTTTTCCCTGGCAGTCATCCTTCCCACAACCACGTGGTTCCAGAGGACAAGCAGACACAGCGAGACCCCCTCCAGAAACTGCAGGTATTTAATAGATTCATCCTGCGTGTCCTTTCTGCGTCACCAGGATTCATTTTGTTTTTGCCACGTAATGTCATTCTGACCCAGTGATATTTCAAGCATTCTGTCTGAATCAGTCAGCTTCCACTGGAGGAAGTTCAAATGATGACGACAATGAGAACCATGACAGAAGAAACATGAAATGGCAATAGTTATAAATTTCACAATGATTGTACGAGTCCTATGAAGTTTAGTTTCAGTTTGGGTCTGTCCGATTATCTGTATCATCTACCGGCATAACAATTGACGCAATTGTTTTCCATTGTGTAGAATTTATGAATGTAAATTATTCTAAAAATGAAAACTTGATCAAAGCATAATGTCAGTTTCCACCTATGAAACATCTCTGCTGAAGTGATCACTACTTTCCATAGTGTTTTTATATATACGCACTACCAATATTTTGTAGTGTAATCATAACTCAACTTTTACACTTTTGTCAAATCCAGATGCATAAACTCAAATCAAGACCTACATTATTTCCTACTGAATATCCTTTGTTTGCTCAGCAATGCGATCCATTTGATGTTGTCTTTTAACACATATCATGACTAAGATCAAAATTGAATTTGGTGGTGTTTTGGTGTCAGATCATTAATAATTCAGTAATATTAAATGTTCATTTATTGCAGTGAAATATTTAACTTTCTGTACACTATACATTTTCAAATGTAATTTATTCCTGTGATGGCAAAGATTTTTCAGCATCATTACTCCAGTCTTCAGTGTCACATGATCCTACAGAAATCATTTTCATATGCTGTTTTGGTACTCATTTGAAAAATTATTTGTGACAGTGGAAACGTCTTTATTTTAAACTTTGATCAATTTAATGCAACCTTGTTGAATAAAACTGTTAAATTCACTATGCCATCTAATAAAGGCAAAAAAACTGAAAAACATACATCTAAAAAAAATAAATATATATGTATATATAAATGTTAATATATGTATTAACATTTCTGACACTGTTCAGAACAGTATTTTAACTATTTACTAAAAATGTAAATAATGTATTATAAATGAGGATTCTTAACTTGTTTTTTTTTTTTTTGACAGAAATGGGAGCAACTGGATATGGGAAAAGGGAGCGTCAGAACATAGACCCCGGAAAGCACTAACCACATATTCTCTCTCCTGGAATGGCTCCCAGCTAGTAGCATGATGCAGTTTATTTTCAGTTGGCATGGTGTGAACTATTGTTTTTGTTTTTTTCTTTTCCTACTGTGTATATATATATATATAAATATCTACCACTGATGAAAATGTTGTTTATATACTTACGTTTTATAATCCTGTTTGTAAAACACTGTTCACTGCAAATTAAGAATATATCCATTTATTATTTTACCTTTTTATTATTGTTGAAGTTTAAATTATCTGCTTTATATAATTCTATGCAGGAATTGAAGTCAGTTATTTAATGGATAATAATATGATTGAATGTTATTCTTGAAACAATCTACCTGTAGAGTTAGATCTCCACCACTTCATTGAATAATAGCCACCTGAAAACATCATATTTAGTGATTCCCTGACATGTGTTGGTATTGACTGAGACTGACTGAGAATTGTAACTCTATAGGTGAATTGTCTTGAAAATAACTAACAGTTGAATGTGACTGAACTGATTCATGATTCCTTCACTGACTGATTGAGATTGAGTCACAAACTGTTAAACGTCCGCGAGTGTCACCACAGGCTGGCGTTACTCTTTGACTGGTCATCTGCCCCACTGTTTATTGAAGCCATATACAACACCTGTTAACCTTTTCATCTAATAGATTATGTTCTGGGAACACTTTAATAAGCGCTTCACATGGCTTGTTGATCTTTCAGATATATGATTGTAATTGAAGTGATAATCGATCATGGAGGGCTTTCATCTGGACGAAAGAAATATCATGGTAGTTTTGCTTAATATATTTTAAGATTCAGTGTTTAAAAACATTATTCCCGATGTGCAAATGGAAGTGATAAGTTATTTATATCTATTGTTTTGACAGCTGAGTGTGGTTTCTTGTCTTAAGTGATGTTGTCTTTAGTGTATTGTTTTGTGTCTCCCTTTACATATTGTAGCTACTGGAAGACTGTAGGATGTGAGTTTGTGTGTTTGTGCATATGCATAATCAGAAGAAGTGGGCCAGAATAAATAAGTTAATGCATCACATTAGTGCAGCCCACTTTTATTGGTCTCATTTTTGATTTGGGCTGAACATGAGCAAATCACCAAATGTCTGATTACAATGGGTCCAATGTTGCACTTGAAAACATTGTAATATGTTTGGAACAGGGTAAAAATCATATCCTTTCTGCTTTTACAGTCATCCGCCATCATGAAGGCTGTTTTCCGCATATGTGCAATGTCTCCAGCCTTACTGAGCAATGCTTTGAACCAAACGCAAAAAGGTTTGTATGCTCACAAAATATTCCCAAAGGCGAGCAACTTTCAGATGGTGTGATACATGTGATGTAAATGTAAAAAAAGAGAAAAAGGCAGACATTTATTTTATGAATATTTGGTTGAATTTAACCAACAGAACGAGTTAAGATTAGTGTTTTCAAGTTGAAATGTTTTTGAGCTGGACTGCACTCTGAGATGTGTGCTTTATTTACCCGTTTCCATCATTTACTGGTTGGCAGTTTTGTGTTTTTGGAATGACTCTTTTTCTCCAGTTGGTGAAAGCAGACCTCATGTGAAACTTTTGTAACTGATTAGTATAATAAATATATTCTAACTATCTAAACCTCCAAATGTTATTGTGTGAGAGTTAAACTGCAAGTTGCATCACCATATCTGACATTCCCTGACATGTGATTGTGGAACGCAATAACCAGAAGAAAGCTTTTTTTTTTTTTTCTTCCATTTCAGTCTTTATTTACTGAACATCCAAAGAGCTTGCAGTAACTTCAAAGGGTTGTTAAGGAGATGAGACATGATCGAAAAAGGAACAGCGAAGCAGCCTGAATGCACTAAAGAGCTGCCGCTGTCCCTCTGCCTCAGGTCAGGCACCACAGAGTGTCTGTTTTCAAGCCTTCCCGTCATCAACATGCCAGTCTCCAAACTGACCCCTTGACAGCGTCCTGAAGGAGCAGTCTGAGAATCATTTTACTTCAATTTCATACTGTTCAATTTCTTGTAACAATAATCCAATTCACAAAGGTTTGCATTTTTGTAACTTTGCCATTTTATTTTGCTGTTACATGGTTTCTGCGAGTCTGAAAAAGTCTTACTTCACCCCTTCCACAAATCAAAGCCTTGAAAAGTCTTAAATAACACTAGAAAGTCTTAAATTCGTAATGTAATGGGATTAAATGTTGCATGCAAATGAGTATAAAAATTGTTTTCCCTCTGAATTTTTTTCTGAGCCCATTGGCAGATATTTGTTCATTTAAATCATAAATTAATTATGATCAAAAACAAAGCTTCTTATGTCCACTTGCTTTTCTATACATCCTGATTTAAGAACCTTTAGACTTATGCACTGTAAAACAAGAAATAATGAGGCTCCCTAGACATTAAGAGTTCGAGAACATTGACATAATGTCCTTACATTTTCTAGAACTGTTTTTAAAATGGTCTTAATAAGACTTAAATTTTGCATCATAAGACCTGCAGAAACCCTGTGTTAACTAACACAGTTTCTGATGGAGTGAGAGATGAATGTACAATTAAATCCACTATTTCAAAGTTAATCAGCCTTTTGAACAAGCTGACGGAAGTATTTCAAGATGTCTGCCCTAACTTCAGATACGCTCACTCTGGGAAACCACCTCATTACAGGTCTGCCGTCTGGACCCACTAGAAACTTCTCAAAGTTCCACTTGATCTCGTTGACTCTGAGAGGTTCCCAAAACAATCTTTTGGTGTGGTCTCCCACAGGTGGGCAAGCATTCTGAAAGAGAAAGAGCCTTTATTTTTAGATCTCAGATAGAGAAAAGTAGTCCCCAAAAGTATTTGGAGTTTTATTGCAAAATATTAAAATAAGAGGCATTTATTTGAAAGAAACACAGCAAAAAACACAGAAATTGCTAGTACATTTCACAAATTATTACAAAGAAACATGAAATTGAAGTAGAAAGACTGAAATAACATTTTCTTGTTAAATGTAAATTGTAGATAAAACAATATACTGTTTTTTCATGTTCGTAGATGACACTTGGTTTGATATCATTTTATATTTTCTGTTGTATTGATTGATTTCAAAGATATCAGTTTGTTCAAATGGAATGACATGCAGATATCTCATTTAAGAAGTGTCATTAAAGTGTTCTAATGCTTTTTGGGTCTCTATATATTCCGAAATGGGTAAATAGTTTTAAATTTCAACAATTTCATGTTAACTAACAAATTGTTTCTAGAAAGTTTGGTCCTAAAATGGTTTTCTTGCATAAGGTGTTGAAAGCAATTTCAGATTTTAAGCAATGACCAACCTTTAAAATTGTAAAAAGGGCGTGTTCATTGACTCCATTCACATCCACCTTCTCAAATAACTGGAAATTTGGAACAAATCCATTGCCTGGACGGACATACCTGTGAAGACAAAGAGAAATTTGTTTCATTAAGGGTTTGTCTATAAGGAAAACAAATAGAGACTTTAGAGGGTCATGGCCAGATATGTGGCTTCAGGTATAACTCCAGAAAAGAGCCTTTAGGTTCAAGATATATGATACGTGCAGTAATTTAAAGGGGATGATGGATGAGAAAGACAAGCTAATTGCACACTATCTGATGCTCAGGTAGTTGTGGCTCATGAGTGATGGCCAGTAACCTCAAGGTTAAAATGCTCTTGAGAAACCTTAAAAGACTGTGTCTTCTGATTAAACATGAACTCGCTTTAATGCAGGAAGAATTTCATTATTTTTTCCAGGCTCTTGCATCCCAAACTACATGGAAACCCAAGAATAGTGAATCCAACATCTCGGAACTCCTCTTGTAGTGCATTCAATTCTAAATAGCATATAAATCACTCAGTCAATACAATTATCATGAACAGGTTTCATATTTGCTGTTGAATCTTTATTTATCTTATTTGCACATATTACCGTAATTTGCAAACATAAGTAATGTTTGTAAATACTAATATTTTTATATTTATATAATATATATTTGTATTTTTATAGATGTGTTATATGTATGTGAAATAATTTGTATACTTACCCACATACTGGAAGGTGAGTCCTCAGAAGGTGGCCACATTGACAATGAGGACATGCTTCCCAGCAAAATAGGAGAATGGGATGTACTGGGTCCCATTTATGGTTTTCGCACAATAGTTGTGTATAGTGTCACCTACACCTGGGTTACAGACCTGAGACAGACAAATGTAAAATAATGCTGTACCACATTTACAAAGTAGAGAAACATGAACATGAAATATACACCATGCAGGGTCAAAAAAAATCTGGGTCGGTAAGATACTAAAAAAATAAATCGTACTCTTATTCAGTAAGGGCGCACTGAATTGAAACCGAAAGACATTTATAATGTTACAAAATACTTTTATTTCAAATTAATCCTGTTCTTTTGACCTTTCTATTCCTCAAAGAATCCTGAAAGAATCTATCATGGTTTGTCACACAAAAATATAAGGAGTACAACTGTTTTCAACATTGATAATTATAAGAAATGTTTCTTGAACAAAAAAATCAGCATATTAGAAATGATTTCTAATCATGTAACATTGAAGACTGGAGTAATGGTTGCTGAAAATTCAGCTTTGGTGTCACACAAATAATTAAATATAAAACATTAAAACAGAAAAATGTTATTTTAAATTGCAATAATTTTAGGATATTGCAATTATTTTTGCATTAAAAAAATGCAACCTTGGGTTCTTTCAAAAACATTAAAAAAAAAATAAAATAAAAATAATCTACCAACCTCAAACTTTTGAAATAAAATTATTATTTAAACATTGCAGTGACCTTTATATTCTCACTCAAAATTGTGAAAATCCCAGGCACACCCTTTGTCATTGAGCAAAGTAATTTTCAAGAAAATGGGATGTGACTAATATAGGAGTAAAAAAAAACAAATAAAGCTGTAATATCATATAATAGTTCTATTTCTCAGAATAGAAATGTTTAAGGGTTGTATCACTTTGAAGCTGTAGTAGTGGATTTACAATACCCTGACCAGGCAAAGTAAATCATTTACCTTTACTTGACTTTTGCTGTTTGGTATTTGAAGTGCTTAAAAAAACAAACAAACAAACAAAAACAAAAAAACAAGCAGTTACAAAACAGTCTGCTATTTTGCTATATATATCCCTGGACATAAGAACTGAACACAATTCTTGTATTTTTTTAACCCTGTTTATTTCATTATTTCCAGTCTCAGTTACTGTGGCAAACCACTGCACCTGCTTCTGCTTGGTGAAAACAGTGCGCACAATCAAACCACACTGATTTATGAGCTATAACCTAAACGTCCTTACAGCACTGTGTTAAAAACATGCTTCAATACAGAGATTATACAAGATCTTTTAATGTTTCATACCAATTTGTTCCTATATTTACTGTAAGCTTCAATGTAACATGCAAATACTTGGATGTTGTTTAATAAAAAGCAATGCCTTTACTTTAATTCAATAAAAATGTGCATGTGTACCTTACTCTCATGTTCTCTTTTGCTGGTTTAAGTTTTATCCAATGAGCAATCCAGTGTTACCAAAATAGCATATTTTAAAAACTAAAAACTGCATAATAAGTATATGTCTTAACATCTTACCTGGGTATTGGATAGTCCACCAACTTTGTGTAGAAGACCCACCAAGACCAGAACAGAGATCCAGGGATTCTTCTGGTTCCCCATGAGGGTGACGTGTGGCCCCTGCAGGGTGTCTGTGTGCAGCCTGGCTGAGCTGGAGATGAAAAACACTGCAGGAGAGTGACACAGACAAGCCAATAATATTCAGCCTCATCCCACATTTTGACATAGTGAATACATCCTGTTTTTTTTTTTTTTTCAGTTCTAACCTAAGATTATGTTGTAATCTAGTTTGAAATTATGTATTTGTCATTTTGATTAAAATAACTATTGTAATGAGGCTTAAAAACCCCCACTAATCTGTTATTTGCTTGATAGTGGTGAAGCACTTGACAGTTATTTTTGTCACCAGTCTTCAACAGCTCGTCTGCAACACTGATATCACAAAAAAAGTCCTGTTACATGCATGTAAACAATTTGAGTAACATCTCAAGAGGTCCCTCTTCACAGATACATCATTTTTTAATTTATATAAAGACCTCCAACAAAAGCAATGAATCCCAGTTTTGTATTTTACTTTGGCTTCCTTTGTTTTTCATAATAATTCATTAAATTAAATAATTATTTTGGATGGTATGCACCTGCACTGGTTGCTTTATATTCTATGCAGCAGCGGATGGCTTCAGATCATCTAATGTTAAGCTTCTGAAAGTATCAAAGGTTAAGCTTATGTATAGTGGAGTGGCAGGTTTCAGCTATTATGGTGTCTAAATTATGAAAGCTGTCAGAGTAGCAAAACCACCAGTGCTTTTATTTTAAACTTTTTGTATCCATTTTATATCCATATATATATAATTTTATTGTTATTTTTACTAAGATATAATAGAAACAATAGTGCAAATGAATATAAGGGCTGAAAATCAAGCACAATATGTGTAGAATAAATAATTTTGAAAAACTAGATATTAAACATGAATAATCCAAGAGGTTGCAGTGCAGTTGCTATGTCAACAGAAACAGGTGTTTTGCCTCTGTTTTGATTAGACTATTATAGTGTTTTGCAGAAACAAATGACTCACTCACTTGGTTGATTGGTTGGTGGATATTTTGCACAACACAGGCTTGAAATGGACTAGTATGCAGTAGCTGTTTCTTATAAGATGTTGATTCTTGTGGAAGGGGGTAAAGAAAAGGGTAAATGCATAAACACACAGCTCAAACAGGCATCCTAATAAAACACATCATGACAGCTTGACTGAGAGGCAATGGAGAAAAAATGCAAGCAATTGTACATACAAACTTTTCTTGGTTTGTGTAAGAATAATGATGAGGAGGACAGAAGAAAGGCAATCCACAGATGTTCGTGTATGAACAACAGGGGCGCTATATTGACACAAAAAGCGGAAAAGAAGGCGATCACGTACGATGACGTGTGATCGTTACGTAGGCAGAAGGAACTCAGTCAGAAATGGCGACGTTGCTGCAGCCAGAGAAAGTGCTTTATCTCGTCCGAGGCGAGAAAAAGATTCGCGTTCCGCTCTCTCAGCTGTATTTTTGCAGATATTGCAGTGAGCTGCGATCTTTGGAATGCGTGTCACATGAAGTAAGTAACGCGGTGTGTGACATTTAGTTGACACAATAGATGTTAGCCATGCTAAGAGCGAGCTAACAGTCTATTGATGACAGTATTGTACCCGCCCTGGTCGGTTTAAGTGGAAGGAATTCTGGTTCTATGATTGGCTAGTTTATCCTTCCGTCATAAATTATGCGGCAATAGCGCAATCCAATTGGCTGTGACACCAGTAAGTTAACTTCTGCACCACCCACTTTTATTTATTTTATTTTTTTAAGGAAATTTGACAACCTAAAAGCTAATAGAAGAATTCTGAACGAAATGAAAAATCTGCTATTTCCGTTATGTAGATTAAAAGACGAATGAGGTTCTAAAATCAATGTGTTAATGCTTGCAGCAGCCATTTCGTGTTATATTAAGGGCATTAACTCTACCACACCCTATACAGACAGCTTGGGCTATTTTTATTATTGTCTATTTTATTTATTTTAACTAAAGCAATGTGTGAATTTTACCTCTGGCACAATGATTAAGTTCCATTAGGCCTTTCTCTACTTTTCCAATACATTTACTTTGAGCAAAACACATCTGCTTGTCTAAAAGCATTGTTTTGTTGTTATGCTTGTTATATAGGTCGATTCCCATTTCTGTCCCAGCTGTCTGGAGAACATGCCATCAGCTGAGGCCAAGCTCAAGAAGAATAGGTAAACTACATCTGTGCTAAATATCTGACAGGCCTGTGAATGAATAACCGAAAACAGACTGTGAGAGTATTTTATCAGGTCAGATAGATTGTGTTTTCTCGTAATGATGTAGAATGCTTTGTGATCCACCGGTTTCAGGTGTGCCAATTGCTTTGACTGTCCATGCTGTATGCACACCCCCTCTCCACACGGGCCACCAACATCCCAGCACCACTGCCTGATGACCCAACCAAAACCACAATGAAGAAGGCCTACTACCTGGCCTGTGGATTTTATCGCTGGACCTCAAGAGATGTAGGCATGGCTGACAAATCTGTGGGGTGAGTTCTGGCACTTCCTGATGTGGACATATGTTCCAGTGTCTGTATTGGTTCATCAGTAAACCCGACTGATCTTAACTACAATCTGTCCTATTTAATCCATGATGGTTATTTTGGTTTAATTTTAATGGTTTATAATGATTATTATGTTGTGTTTTTGTAGGTTAGTTTTTCTCATACTATAAATAATATATATCAAAATCTTGTAATGTTCTGATCAGAAGTGATGTATTTGCTTACTGTAACACTGTGAAAGGATTTTTTGGGCCAATTCTATTTCACTCTGAGCTGGAACATGACAGAAAAATAGAATCAAGTGACCATTAAATGTTGAAATTGACATAAGTACATTTTGCTTGTCGCTTTGAGCCTGGTTAGAACATTTTAATCTGTATGGACATTGTAGTAAAACATTGTTCATTTTGTATATTAGCCAGTGGAGGATGGCAGGAGCCTGAAAACCCTCATACTCAGAGGGTATGTCTAAAACAAGATCTCCTCTTATTCAATTAATATTACATTTTCCATCGAACTGTCTCAGGTAGTTGACAGATCACTTATTATCTCTAAATAGATCAACAAGCTGATTGAGTATTACCAGCAGCTGGCCCAGAGAGAGAAGCTGGAGAGAGACAGGAAGAAGCTGGCACGAAGACGCCCCTTCATGCCTCAGGCATTCTCGGTAGACACTCACACCACCATGTCTAGAAACACCCTTCTAACCTTACATTAACTTTCCATTTAGTAAGCATTATATGGCTGTGGTTTGTCTTGTCTAGAGTCTAAACTTGGGCAGAGTCTTGTCTAAAAATTTTTGTTACACTGAAGTACTGCTATTTTGTGTTAAAATGTGTGATAAATTAAATCAACTTTTTGCACACCACAAGCTGGCTAAATTGACTAAACCTACCAGGATCTGAAATGTGACTACATAAACATGTTTTTTTCAATTGTTTGGCATACATATACAGTACATAACAGTTTAAAAGTTGGGGGTTATTAAGATTTTTTTAATTTTTTTTTTAGCAAGGATGCGTTAAAAATGATCAAAAGTGACCGTAAAAGACATTATGCTACAAATGATTTCTATTTAAAAAAAAAAATAATTCTATTGTTCTATTCATCAAAGAATCCTGAGAAGAAATGGTTTCCACAAAAATATTAAGCAGCCTAAAAGGTTCATCAAGTCAGCATATTAGAATAATTTCTGAAGGATCATGTGACTTTGAAGACTGGAGTAATGATGCTGAAAATGTTAGTTTTTCCATCACAGAAATAACTTGCATTTTAAAACATACTAAAATAGAAATGACTTATTTTCGATTGTAAAATTGTTTCACAATATTGCTGTTTGTACTGTATTTGTGATCAATTAAATGCAGCCTTGATAAGCATAAAAAGTTAAAAAATCTTACTAACCCCAAACATTTCGACAGTAGTGTATTGTGGAGAATTGAGGGCTTCAGATGCTTAATTTCTAACCCTGTAATACATGACTGGATACTGACAGCACTTTGAGCTGCATGTCTTATTTACCAATGCAATCCTTGTTTCCTTGTGCTTCAGACTGCCACTTTAATCTTTGTTTGGAATGCATTTGTATCACTTGATTCTGTCTCTCTCCTTTTCTTTGCTTGTGCACGCTGATATTTTTGGTTTTATACCCCTCTCCAGCACAACAACAATTCACGTGGTGGTGAGTGGTATTTTTTTCCCCCCACAATTCTTACAGAAACACTAAGAAGGTCTTTCTTTCCCTTTAATCCTTCCATCAGTTTAGCATGTCTAATCTGTTACTAAATGACTTTATTAATCACATGAGATTCACTATTGCTACTTGGAATTCTCTGCACAAATGAATCTTTGTATTTGAGAGGCAATGTCTTTAATGGCGCAGTCCCGGTTAGCTGGTATTTATGTTTGGAGTTTATTAATGATGCTTGAAGTTTAGTTGCAGACCTATTTGTATTATATAGATTTAGAACAAGATTTCGCTCTGAATCAATCAGTTGGTTTCTTGGAAAGCAAGTTTTTAGACATCATTTGTGCTTAAACTATGGTTAACGATTACTAAATGCACCCTTTCAGCAAACAGTCTGACACTAGCATTCATCTAACAATAATGAGCTATACCTTAAACCTAGAATAACTCTTTATTATCATAGACTTAAGTGGTCTGTATTTATTTCTGAAAGGAGAAGTATGGTCTGGGAACCAGACTACAGAGACAGAGATCTGGAGCCCCAATCAGTGCCCTGTATGGCCTTTCGTAAGTATTGCCTTTCAGAAAAATGTGATGGTGCATCCCATTGCTTAGTGGTGTTTAAGGCAGTTATTATTATGTTGAGTACCAATATAATTGATGCATCACATTTTAAATTATTGTGGACTTTGTCTATATGATGCTGTATTGTTCTCAGATTAAAAGAAGGAGAAGACCAGAAGGAGATCACTATAGAGCCAGCACAGGCTTTGGATGAAGTGGAACCCCTGCCTGAAGACTATTACACTCGCCCTGTCAACCTTCCCTGAAGGTTGGACTCATCCCTGCTTCACCCAATAATACTACTAATTATCGTTTTAATTTAATACCATTTTAGTGCATTAATCACAGGCACAGCCATATAGATCCAGACTTACAGGTGTCAATGGGTGATTTTTGAAGTTGCATGTTCATGTAAGAATTGGAATTGATATAACTGAACCAAATTTTCTATTTTAAGGCAGTGAATTTGTTCTTTATTGACATGGTTATATGATGCATATTTTAAACATTGCTTGTGTTTTGATGCAGTAACGACTCTTCGCCAGAGGCTGCTTCAGCCTGATTTTCAGCCTGCAGGAGCTTCACAGCTGCACCCCAGACACAAGCACCTGCTAATGAAACGCTCTCTGCGTTGCAGGGTATGTAAATACATCCACAGCTTCTCTTTCACTCCAGAGAAAGCCATTCAAACCGCTGTCATTGAATTACTGAGCTAAAATCATTCAGCTTGTTTTTCTTTTATATACACTACCATTCAAAAGTCTATGGTTTTTAGTGTATAAGTTTTTATTTTCTCTTATACTCACCAATGCTGTATTTAGTTGAGCAAAAAATAAATTAATAATAATAATAATAATAATGTCAAAATATTATTACAATAAATAAAAAAGTATATATTTTAAAAATGTAACTTTAATGCTAATTTAGTGCTCTTATTATTATCACTTTCTATTTTTTTTTTTCAGGATTCTTTGATAAATAGAAGGTTCACAAGAACTTGAAATTTATTTTTCTGTAACATTACTGTCACGTTTCATCCTTGCTAAATAAAAGCATTAATTTCTTTCAAAAACAAAAAAGACTTACTGACCACAAACCTTTGAATGGTAGTTTATATCTGAAAAGCTCATTTGGTTTCATATTTGAATTAAATTAATCTGCAAATCTGTTAAATAATACTTTAAAGTGCTGTTAATTACTGTTCCTCATCCATTCATTTCAGAAATGTGAGCACAATCTGAGCAAACCAGAGTTTAATCCAAACCTCAATAAAGTTCAAAAAATCCAGCTTGTGGCAGTGTAAGTCATGTGTCTGTGCCATAAATTCTTGTATTTGCTGTTCTTTGAGTGTGAATGAAAACAATCAACCAATGATTTGTGTTCTTCTTTACAGTAGCTACATTCCTGAAGTGAGAATCATGTCCATTCCAAACCTGCGTCACATGAAGGCAAGCTTTGATTAATACTGGGACACTTAAATTTATGCCGTTTATTTATTGTTTTTAATAAATTAATAAATAAAGACTATTTGAACTTTTGAGGCTTAGTCTGGTTACACATCTTTGACGTTTTTGAGTTATATAACTTTTAACAATTTGTAAGTAATTGTAGTGTTTTGTTGTAATACAGGAGAGGTCAGGTTCTGCTGACCCTGACCAACCCAGTGGAGAACATCACTCATGTGTCTCTGTACACCTGTGAAGAGGAAGACCCAGATGACATTAACAGCACTGCTAAGGTAAAACACCACAGCTGAGCCTATATAACTACCAGTACATATGAATTATAGTGATTTAAATGAATTATAAGCAGTGTATACTGTGTGTCCTATAATGATGGCTTATGGTTGGTTTGTGATTTGGACAATTGTACTTATGTGGCTTGAGCTGAAACAGAAGCATGACTCTCCAAAACAGTGTTCATTTCGTTGATGAGTAATTTTTGTCAACAATTTTTCACTGTCGAAAGCGAGACGATAATGAAATAAAAATGTGTTTTGAATGACAAAAACTATGACGAAAATCTATTGACATTTTCTTCAATATAAAAATGAGGCAAAAATGTTAGGGAGGGACGATTTGGGAAGAGAGAGATTCAGTCAGAACTAATCTCCTGCGAGGTTATGCTTACATTTTAAAGGTGATGCCTATTGATCTATCTGTTTGGACATAAATTGCTGCAGATAAAACATTAAAAAAATGTCAATTATGCGAGTAAGAGAAGAGCAGGACATGGAGAAATTTGAAAAGCAACGATCAAAAAGAACTCAGTTTGGTCAGGTTTTTCTGAGCGCCACATCCAAAGCATGCACACAGGGAGAAAGCGGTTCTCACACAGTGCACGAGTACTGAATTCAGTTCTCTTTCATTTTTGCACAGAGAAATGCACTCAAATACACACAAAATGATGTCGAATTGTCCGTTTTGATGAGTATTCACGTAAACACACTCGGTTACGTCTTTAGTGAGCGTGAACAGTTTGGAGAATATCGGATGTGTATCAGTATAATACACCCTTGCATTCCATTTTAAAGGGACAGCGGCCTAATTTAGCTGCTGTCGAATGTGTCATTTATGTTAATCAAGCAACAAAAAGAGCGAGAAATCATTTACTGCTCTTGACTGAAAGACTTTAGTAACCCTAATAAGGATTAATCTAAATTTATTTATGTCTGCTTGAAAGAATGAAGAATGTGGTAAGTTGTTATAAAGAATGAATATTATATAACCATTGGTACTTCATTAAAAGCAGGACTATGTTCTGGTTTTATTTAATGTTGATATAAAGGCCTATTGTGCGTCACAGCATCTAAATCTGTGTCTGTACAAACCTATATAATGAGTTTGGAAATCTTAGAGAAATGTGTAATAAATGCATCACACTAACTAAACCCATTAGATGTACTATAGATTTAGTCAACTAAAACTAAAACAATTCAGATGACTAAATGGCATTTTAGTCAAAAGACTGTGACTAAGACTAAATCAAAATTTGGTGTCTATATTAACACTGCTCCAAAAGCAACCACTCATTCATTCCCCAGACAGACATTGTTTACCTTGAGTGGGCCACTGCAGGGGACATGATAGTCATTACAGGCTCACTATTACTGTGCTGCAGTGTGTCCTTGCCTTGTGTTGTGCCCTCATGGGTTTATTATGAAAAATTATTGTTTAATAGGTGCTGGTGCCCTCAAAGGAACTGGTCCTGTCAGGGAAAGACGCTGCCGCTGAGTATGATGAACTGGCTGAACCTCAGGGTTTTCAGGATGACCCAGAGTAAGAACCACCTCTGCTGATGGATATTGAGAGCAGATCAATCAATTTAGCTCATAAATTACCAAGCAGTAATACAGAGTCTGGGGCATAGACTTTGAATAGGTTATTTATTTATTACTAAGTAGGGCTGCATGGAGCTCGCTTTGAATTTAAACATCAGTTGTTCACTAAGTTTATCACACTCTCTATTCCTGAAAACATCTTTGGCTATTTTCATGATTCTTTCAGGTACCATATGATTTTCTTTCTTCTGAGAAGAAGATATTTTAAAGAATGTTGGTGACCAAACTGTTGCTGGTCCCAGTTGACTTCCAGTTGGCAACCAGCAACTGTTTTGGTTATGAACATTGTTCAAAATATCTTCTCGTGTGTTCAGCAGAAGAAAGATGTACACAGGTTTGAGTGAGTTGAGTTTTTGGGTGAACTATTCCTTCAGCACATTTAGCTGTATTTAAATCCATTCTCTGTAATACTGCAATTTCCTTCCACAATCAGTGTAGAAAATGTCACAAATTTCCAAACGAAATTAATATTTTATAGATTATAGAGAAAAATATATATTATTAAAGCATTGTTAACAGTGTATGCAGCATAATGCTGATTACCACAAAAATAGTTGACCCTGGTTGTTGTTAAAAATCTAAAAATTGCAGGTGTTTACAGTGAAAAGTAAACTGGGTCCGTATTCTCATGGAATTAAAAGCTTAAATGTAAGAGGTTTGACAAATATGAGCTGTATAGGAATTAAGTTCTTAACCGTTCTTTTTGAAGTGGGAATACTTTTATAGATTAACTTATTTTTATGCATTACAGAATTAAAATCATGTGCATGGGGTCTGTATATTAAAAGCAGCTGTTTGTAGTTTTGTGTATATTAAGGTGACTCGAGCTCCCTACGGTTAAATATAATTCACTGTTCTAAGTATATCACTGTCGTAATTACAGTAGGTAGATGTACATGAGCACATGCTTTTGTGGACAAACTTACATACTCCCAGAACAGATGTTAGAGGGGAAGCGTGGGGAAGAAACCGAAGCCATTCGCTTTATTAGAAGTCAGTGTACCAACATAATCTCTCATAAACTGACATTTCAAGGTAAAAAATGTATACACAGCATATAGAAGGTTTATTTTTGAGCTGAATGCAAAATTATATTTTCTCTGATAATCACTATTATGCCACAAATGCTGTTGATAGAGCAGAACTTGTATTATAGATGAACATTTAAGTTTAGTCAATACTCTTGGGGCATCTGCTTCTAAACATGATAGCATAGTTTCCTGTTTCTGCCGTTCATTCATAACAGTCTGTACTCTTTTGTATCTTCAGTGTGGTGGCCTTTAGAAAGTCAAACAAGATCGGCTTCTTCATTAAAGTGGTTCCGCAGAGGGAGGAGGGTGATGTCACTGTCGCTTTCAAACTCCGACATGACTTCCGGAACCTTGCTGCTCCGATCAGACCCACTGAGGAGGGGGAAGCCACCAGTGAGGCCATCTGGCTCACACACCATGTGGAGCTTAGCTTGGGCCCCCTGGCAACTTGAGAACAGAACACACATGAGCTACACACGCAAACATAAACACACTCTGACGCATAAAGGGACAATGTAAACAACATGGCACTAAACTCACAAACTCTTTTGCTCAAAAAAACATTAATTATCTTGACAAAGTGAGTGTAAATATTATCAGGCACACATACATCACTTGCAGGAATGCAGTTACTTGACAGTACACACAGTAAGCCTACACTTATGCCAGATGCTTTGCGCAGTGATCTTTCTCACTCTCTGTTTCTAGTGCCCCCTGCTGACGTGTTTATCTGCATGTGAGTACAGTGACATCACCTACTGTTATATTTCACGGTTCCAACTCCAGTTCTTCTCAGTGTTAATAAAGACATTTAGATTGATGCTTCAGCTAGGTTTTATGTTAATTTAATATTTTGTATTTGCTGTAAAACAAGCAAAATGTGCACTAATTAGTAACTGAGACAAAGTCATTGTTTCACAATCAGCTCCGTTATCCCGTCATCTGTATTAACACCAGTGCATTCAGCTTTATTTATCCGTCCCATGCTAGTAGCTGGAAGTCCTGATTTAGTTTCTAATATGACCGCCTTAAAATGTGGTTGAGCAGTCTATTCAATAAAATATGAGAAAAGTGATGGATCTGGGTGTGTTAATATTATTATTATTATTAATGCTTCAACATACTGTGTATAGTAGCCCTGTTGATTTTTACTTCATATACTGAAAAGAACATTTAACATATTTGCTTAGAATAAAGGAGCAAGCCTTTTTAAACTTTATTTACAGGATTCTTTCTTTCCTCATTTTAATTTTATCAAAAATAAATAATTTATCTGTATGGCTTTCTTCTTTTTGGACACTAATTTTATTATAATAAAAGTGAACAGTGACTGGTTTAAATTATTAACCATTAAAAACCATTAAAACAATCATAAAAGTAGTTGCACTACAGCTCGCTAAACGCAATTGATGTCAACAGAACTGGAACGACAAGAAGGCGAGTAATTAAAGCGTTTTAATTTTGGGGTAAACTTTTTCCTGTAATATTCATTCAATGTTAGATACTGTCCACTAGATGGCAGTCTATCATGTATAAAATGTATCATGGTCTTAATATTTGACATTGTGCAGTCAACAGACCGGCCTTTCAGGTATATGATTCATATGTCTTACTTGACAGCAGCTTGTTATGAGTCGTTAATATTATTAATCAAATTAAAAGCTGTTGGGTTTTAAGAAAATTTTTAAATTTTTATTTTAATCTCCGCTGAATGCATGAATGTAAGCTAGAGGCTTTAAAATGGCCTTATGTACAGTGTTTAGAGAGCCGTGCTAAGAAGAATCTACTTTCCTGCAGGCCTTGATGTGCCCTTAACCTAAAGAAGACAGGTAAATTGACTTAGTCAGTGGTACGATTCAAAACTGAGTCTGTACTGTCTGGTAAAACATTAACTGCCCTGTATTTTACAAATAACACAGTGTCCCACAGTGTGTTTTAGCATGATGTCACAGTTCTTGTGTCCTAACTAAACTGAACAGCACTTCCTGTGCTGCAGTGCACGCAGGTACACATTACAGCACACCTGATTATTATATTTTACAAAGGTGACAAAGTGCGGTCTTAGTGTAATGCGTCTAACAGTCTATAGCAGTTGTGCTGGGGAGTCTGGGTATTAAAAAATAAAGTGAGCTTTAACAGTTATTGGCAGACCTCTGTGTTTCTCTGCACTGTTGACATTGGCATGGCTGTGGTACACAGTAAATGATGTGGATGTGGAAATCGGTTTGTGTGTGTGTGTGTGTGTTTGTGTTTATTTTTTGGAAAAGTGATCAGATGTGTTTTGTCTCCTTGCTTCGCAGATAATTATCTTAAACTATGCATCTATTAAGAAAAGGAAACCGTAGCTTCCATGTATGACGCATTCATTTTTCTTCATAATAGGCATGTCTGCCTATGCCAGCAAGGCCAAAACACTTTATGTGCTGATTTTTCACGATCTTTAGAGGAAGATAGATTAAAAGTATCTTCTGACCTTTCAAAACAAGTTGGAGGAAAGAAAACAGTTTGGAACTGATTTGAATTCACATTTATATACATTCAGAATACGGCAAAATAAATGCTGGGCAACGGGCAAGATACACTATTCGATTACTGTTTTTCCAAGCCTTTGACTCTGTAAGTAACAGTGTAACATAAGTTCTGTGAGTTTTTGTTTAAATCAACTTTATTTATTTACTTATTGGTGCCTGATCACCATTTGATTAAAAAAAATGTCTATCAGCATGGTATGAATTTGTTATTGTTTTTTATTTCTTAATCTGATCCTTTTTTAGATTTTTTTTTCAGTAGTTTTTTTGCGTTCATTTTAACATTCATTCAATTATTTATTTCATCTGGTCCTGTGGTGTGACAATTAATTAATTAATTAATTAATTAAAAAATTAGTTTCTCAATTCTCATGAGACCATAAAAGTGGTATAATAATAATAAAAATAAATATAATAAAAGAATAAAATTACACATCAGTATCCCAAAAGTATTTTCAAGTCAGCTGCCCATGTATTTGTTATGAGTAAACAGAACAAAATGACCTGTCAACTCATGGTCATAAGTTTATTCACAAGGAAGTGGCACATCTGTAATAACTATACAAAGGTGCAGCACAGATCATGATTTTAAAGCCTGATGATTTGTAACCTTCATTTGATCTTCATGAAAGCCTGTTTAGAGCTGTTAGAGTCTGAAAACACCTTGTGTTGCCTCTTTCTGCAAATGTGATACAGACTAATTATGTGCATGAAAGTGTTCAGCGCTGCTGATCTAAAGTGCAGCCAAATCTCACAAGTTATAAAAGTCCAGAGTAGAAGTGAAAAGTGCCACAGTAAAAACTCCCCATAACAGGAGAGACTTTAGACTTCAGACACCAAAAGCCTGGCTGTTTACTGTTCACTGGATTCATTTGTAATTAAACACTTCATAGAGAGCTTTGATAAACGATGCATCAGAGATCCTCTCCTGCTCTGTGTGTCTGTTGCCACGTAAAGGATAACCTGAAGAATGTATATATTCCAGACTGCTCCATTATGATAGGAAAGATCCTGGTGTAGTTCACTAAAGGTTCCTCTGTGTAGGATTAGCCACCTCCGGTTGTTTCCCATTTAGGGAATTCTCTTTACCGTTAAACATATATCTCTTGTTGGTTGGGATCCCTTGCTGCTATTATGGGCTGTTGGAAGTCCTCTTCTAATGAAACTGACACATATTTGTGCAAAGACTTGGTTCCGGCAGCATCTTTTCACTGGTGTCCTTCAGCGCTGACCTGTGACACTGCTTTGGGTGATTTCAAGTGCACATTTTAGGCAAAACAGAATTCTTTCGCTTTCTATTTTCCACACAGAAGAAATGAAGCTTGAAATTATTTGATAATCTTCACCTGGAGACCTTTCGAGAGACATGCAGTATATGAAAACACTTTGAAGTCATGGCCAGAATTAGGATTCCAGCTTAATGCTCTGACGCTTGAGCAATTTCCTCAAGTAATGGGAAGATTACATAAAGATGTACAATTTTCCCCGCATTTAAACGTCTTGTACCTTATGTATTTTCTAATGGAAAATAATGAGGGGTTCCCGTCTTGTAGTTTTTCCAAATCTGTGATGTCCTTGTGTTGTTTTATCTTTAGCGCCAGCACAGAAAGATTCCACATTAAATTGTGAGGCTGACAGATGTCTGGACATTTCCACCATGACATCACCTACAAAAGCAGTCTGAAATTCTGAACTCACTTCATGGCAATACAGCTCAGAAGTCAGCTGAGAGAGAGCAGGGGTCCACGAACACCCCACTTTAACATATATAAGAAACTGAGAGTTTTGAGATGCCCAGACGCTGATAGTACTTCACTCCTGAGAATCATTAAAAGCAGATGCATTGAGCATTTTTACTTTATTTTATTGCTGCCTGGATAATATTTCACTGTTTTTTTTTTTAGTGCTAAAGTATAGGGTATTTTAGCAAGACCTGCATACTAAATTGTTGTACTCTTTCTAATAAATCCTATTCTTTTGAACTTTTATTCATAAAATAATCCAGAAAAAATTCTGTCATGGTTACCACAAAAATAGTATTCAGCATCACTGTTTTCAACATTGATAATAATGATAATAATAAATTTTTGAACACCAAATAAGCACATTGAAATGATTTCTGTTAAGAAACACGACACACTATACAAACTATCTAAAAAAAAACTAACCAATCAAACACAGAAATAAATTATGTTTAAAATAGTAAGTTTTCTAGTTTTAAAGTGTTATAATATTTCACAATATTACTGTTTTCCTGTATTTTTATAAATTAAAACATAATGAAATGTCTTTAAAAACATTAAAAATCTGGCTGAATGTTAATTTCTATCAATATTTTCTTTATTTTATGCTTCATAATATAATATATTTATACTTCATTAATAGGGACAGTGAAATATAAGACAAGAAAAAGAGTCAATAGCAGTGAACAGTATCAGGAAATATCGCAAGCATAATTCAAACTTGCATCACCCACATGAATATCAAAGCATGTGTGCTAACTTCTAAATTACAGCTATGACAGTTTTTGGCTGTAAACTCTGTTTGTGCCTAAGCTGGATGTTGGAAAGACCCAATCAATCACTGTTTTTCACCTTTATTCACCGGACCAACATCTGACAGATTACAGGTAGCAGACCATGTCTACATAGACAAATGGCTTCAGTCTTCTAACCTTGAGACGAGGCCAGGTCTGTGAAATCTGTGCTTGCACAAAGTTCCAACAGCTCTTTCTCTTTCTTTCTTTCTTTTAGCTTGTGGTGGAATGTTGATTTTGGAGGCTTTGGTGAAAAGTAACACTCTTGAGAAAGCAGTCCTGCTCCGCTCTGCCTGAAACTGACATACATGCAGCCTGTCACCCAAAACTCACTGTTTTCTTTTATCATTTGTCTTTTAGTGTGTGTATGAGATGTGCACGGGCGGCGAAAGCAAAACTATCCTACACAAACCTACAGGAATCCCCTAAGAACATAATGTAAAGTCCACAAGTTTTCCAACCTTGGTTGTGGGTTTTTCCTGTGGTGAGTCTGAAGGGAATTTAAGGTTTTATTTGTAAATTTGCACACAGTCCTCCTTATAAAAAGCACCTTTGAGGTGTAGAATTTGTATGCTGGCCGGGTGCTGTAGGTTCATGTTTCTTTGTTGCTGTGGCTGATTGGGTGTTGAAAGGAGCCAGAGGGTGTGGAGGGATGCTGCAGAGATACACATCCTCCATTGCTCCCTACAGGCTGGGTAGTGCCAAAACCACACCACATCCCTCTATTACTGTTGATGAGGACTGAGGTTTATTTTGGGTTGTTAGACAAGAGGGTGGATGAAGGAAGGACATATTGTAACATAGAACTGGAACAAGGTTGGACCTGCCTTTTGAGCGCTAATGGACTGAAGAGCATAAAGGGCATAATGAAACCAACAACTGCATCCATCAGACTGCCAAGTTTGAGACTTAACTGTGTATAGCCTACTCTATCATATTAGATATGCAAAACCTTCTATAGTTAGAAACATGATCAAAACTTAGCAGAAAAAGAATGTTGTTCAGAATATACAACGTCTTCTGTGATGTAATTAATAGTTTATTCTTTTGTAAGTAAAAATTCTAAAAACATCCCCTTCAGGTCATGGTGCACTTCTTTTTGCTGTGAAAGCTTTACTTATTTTTTTCTAAAGTAAGAATAACTTTTATATTGTTATTGATATTTTAAGATGAACACTTGCTGGACTGAAGAAATTTAGGTTAACTACCATACATAATTTAAAAAAATCATGTAGAAGTGTGAGTATCAAATATGACGATCTCAATCATTGTCTTGCGTTGCATTGAGTTTTGGCACCTACATTAAAAACAACAGAGCTTTTATCATAAACTAATAATTTAAATGTCATCTTACAATACATATTATTGGAAGATTTAGAGCAACATCTGAAATTATTTGCATTTTATTAATCCTCTTTATGGCCACAAAAATAACAACTGCACCAAATTGCTAATTTTTGCTCAATTGTTCCTCTTAATAAAATTCAGATGTTTTTATCCTCCTTGTTTATGAGCTCCACCTCACTATATCATACTATATGAGCCATCAAAGCCTGATGTATCAAATATGATATTCAACAAAACACACACACACACACACACACACACACACACACACACACACACACACACACACACACACACACACACACACTAATATATCAGACATAAAAGGGTTAAAATATTAGATGATGTTCATATATCAAGGCATGTGATTTGTAAAAAGTCGTTGATCGCCATAATGACATCAATATGTGGTTGGTATGGTTAGTACACTGGGTCTGATGCATTTGCCATACAGTCTTGAAGTTTCATTTTGTGTTTTATCTGGATTTTCGATTGAGGTTAGCCAAAGGAGACGCCTCTCACGAGCAGAGGCCAGTTGTGAGATGATCCAGATGTGGTTTTCTTTTCTTCAGCAACTGTATTAATAGCACTGGAAATGACAGGTTGGAGCACAGAACCACGCGTCCTGGCTTGATTTGATAACCCTTTCACTAATAGAATGAGACATCTGGATGAAATACGGATCGAGTGTGTGCTTCATGGTTTCAGTATGTTGGTCTGGCCTATTGTGAGATTATTAAAGCAATATTTTAGGAGGGAGGAAGATATCACCAGAGACGGATATGGATGGTAATGCTGCACGTTTCTCCAAGCACATGATCTTTAAGCTCCAGATATTTTAGTGAATGGGAGTTGATCTTGACGTTCATCTCCAGATGAGGTAGGGCCCTGGAGAGTGTTTGAGAGTGATTGCATGTACGTCCTATTGAGTTTCAGATCATTTGGGTCTGGCATTGAGGAATCCCTCTGTGCTTGGTTGGGCTTTTGTCTTAAACCATGTTGTTCTGTTTCATTTCCTGTTAAAGTGGTTCACAGATTTGATTTCCTGTAGCTGGTGAAACGTTATCTGCTCCATTCCATCCCAGACAACTTGCCTCTCCGGTCATTTTGAGATGGGCTCACTCTTGTAAAATCCTACGTGTCTTAATGTTCAGCAGAGCATGCACGGTAATGTTAATAGGAACACATATCAGCGAATGACGGCTGTGATCCTTTATTAAAGGGTTTTTTTCCTCTTCCATGGTCCACTGAGTGCATAAATATTTTCATGCAGAGGGTTATCATAACATGACCTTTTGAAGTAGTAAAACAAAGCATTCCTTCTCCTTATGCACTCAGAATAAGGCTCTGTTCCGAAACATAGTGAGCTGTCTACGGCCTACATAGGCAGTTGCCTTCTAAGGTAGTCTCCTAAATGGAATGGACCCTCAAAAGTGAACATTCTACATAGGCAGTTACTACAAATAGTTTTCGGCACAAGAAACGCATGAGAGATGCTCTAAATAATGCTAATGCACAGTCTGTGCAAATATACAATACATAAATAGCGTGCACATATTTTTGGGAAAATAGTATGTTTGTAATTGTATTTTTTTTTTTTTTTACATTTCTCTCACTTCATCTGCAAGGCAAATTCTGCTTTAAAATTTGATTAAATGCTTGCTACAGATGCAGGAAAAATGTATTTTTTTTAATATAATAATCAAACATTTAAAAAAAAAATTGTAATAATATTTCACTGGTTTTGCTGTATTTTTCATCACATAAATGCAGCCTGGTTGAGCATAAGAGTCTTGAATGAATGTACATCTTGACTTCCTTTCTCTTGTTCACTTTACTCACTCTTCTATTTCTGTTTCCTTCCATTGCCCTTTTTCTTTCCACCCCCTAATTAAAGAGAGTTAAAAATACAACTGAAGTTGCTAAGCTCATGACTTCTGCATACTCTTAACAAGCTTGGTTTGCTTCCAGACAAGTCCCATATAGTGTGTTTGTCAGCACGCATTCGTATATGGGTCAGAAAACTGAAACCTGGGGCATTCATTCCTCTGTCCACCTGTGAATAACATCCCTCTGGGGAGAGCCAGTGACCATATGCCATTCTGACAGCTTAAATCAACACTCAGGTTTAGCTCAGCCATCTCCAACCACAAGCTGTTTTCACTGAAAGTATTACAAGCTGTCACCTAAGGCTAGAAAGGTGTTTTTAGATGTAGCGGTGCTCATACAAGAGTTCAGGGACAGAAACAAGTCTCTGGAACTTGAATCAGTAATGCAATGTGAGAGGCACATATGACTGCAGGGTTGCTGTTACTGTGGTTTAATGAGACGATCCCGATGACACCTGGCAGCCATTGCGCTGTTTATTTCTGCCTGTCCAGAGAGATATCCTCACTCTGTGCTGCAAATGCTCTATCATGCTGATTCATTCTCTTCATATGTTTACAAACATTGTTCAAAATAAGTTTGCTCGGGATCTTTAGGATCTGGTTATGCAACCACAAATCTGTTTGGAGATTTTTGAGTAGGGCTGCATGATGAATCAGATTGTACTTGTGATCACGATTTCTGCTTCTCATGATTAATTAGGCATAGTTATCTGCAATATTTGCCTGCTGGTCATTTATACTAAAAATATTTCATTTTCATTTGACATTTGCATTAAGCCTCCATAAGCGTTCATGTTTGGGGTTGCCAGATGTCAAGAGTTGCTTTACTTTGCTGATTTTAACAAAACCACTGATGATCTGAAAACACGGAAAACATGTATGAGTTTAGTGATCTCCATGGCGATATTCTGCTGGAATGAAAGTGTTTAGTCTGTTTTCTTTCACGTGGTCGACTGTTCACACTGTTTGCTGTGACTAAAGTGTAATAAACTCAAACATGAATTCTGATATATATCTAGCAATTGTGTTTGCTGGATAAATGCACACAACTTCTGTGACCTATTTTTTGCTGTTGTTGTTTTTATAGAGAAACATTAACATAATTTGGAATTGTTGGTGTTAATATTGGCTTGTTACAGTTTTCATATTGTAAAGATTGTGTTAATGTAAATGATAATTGTAATAAACCACAAGTTGTTGTTCTCTTGATTTGTTCTTATGTGAAAGTGCAATAATTCTGATGAAATGAGTGATGATTACTACTTTGAATATTTCAATTAATAATGACTATTAATTATGAATTGGCTGTTTGAAAAGGTCACAAAATGTAGCTATAAACTGGTTGAATCGTCTTGATTTAGTCAAGTTTACTGAATGGAAACTGCTGTTAGCCTGCTCATTCTTTGAAATTACTTTTTTTCTTTTTTAAATTTAATAATATTTCACATTATACAGAGTTGGTGTGAATTCTGTATACAGTTAATACGGCCATTAGTACATGTCAGTGATACTTAGGGTTATGAGTTCATTCAAATTCTTAAGAATGAGCAAGCATAAGTAATTCAGTTTGGAATAGTTTGGTAAATTCCTTCTCATTATAATCAGTCACACTGCCAAAGAGAAATAAGAAATCTGATCTTAATTAGTCACGCTTTTTTTCTTTGATTTTGTTTTCATTCTCTCTCTCTCTCTCTCTCTCTCTCTCTCTCTCTCTTCTTTTTGAGTATGGCTCTTCTGAGATCATACCTTCTAGAAGAAACTTTCTCATAACCAAAACTGGTATTTAACATCTGTGTAGCTTCTAATTAGGCTTTACTATGGTTAGAAACTCTGGCAAAAACTTTAGCAAAGCAGAGAGAGGCTTGAAGTTTTTGCTCTACACAGAATATCACTGTCCAGCACTTTGATTTTCAAAAACAATGACATTGTTTTCTTCCATTGGATATTTGTTGCCTGCTTCTTACACTTGATTGGCTGCGTGTCTGGTATCTGGAACATCGATGGTTTTAAGGTAGAGCTGCCAATCACAATGCCACAGAAGCAAGACTGCAAAACAACTCAACTATTAACATGACTGAGGAGGAAGAAAAGACTTGAATTATTTGAACGTGTTCTTTGGAAACTCACATCAAGAGTCTTTCCTTAGAAGTATTTGACTATATAAACATAATTTTTAAAATATTTTCTATAGAAGTTGATGAATGGCACTCAAATTCACTTCGCATATGTGATGTCCTGTCACTAAATATGGATATTTCAGTGGCTTTTTTGACACTGTTTATACAGTCTTTGCTGTCTAACCATAAACACTGTGCTTCAATCCATAAAGAACAAGTAAGGCTATTTATTTTTGGGAACTTTTGTTACTTCATGTATATGTGTCTATGAGTGTGTTTAAAAGGTCAGTGTTCTGGTGAAATGAGGCCTGGACACACACACACACACACACACACACACACACACACACACACACACACACACACACACACACACTGGCAACTCTGATTGACTGAGGGGGGATTTCCTTTCGCTTACTGAGGCTTTCAGACCTATTGCAACAACATGCCTGAGTTCAGAATACTGAGAGAGAAAAGTGCTCTTCCTTGCACAGCACATGGCTTTAGCTCTTAGAAAACCTGAGTAAGAGACATATATTTTATGTAAATTATGAAATTAAGCACAGCTGTAGAAAGAAAGTGAATATGGTTGTGTTTACTTTCTGTAAATGTGCTGTATTTCCGAGGATACTCAACAACACTTTGTGTCAGTTATGTTTGGTTTTGAGTTTGTTTTCCTGTCTTTGTTGTAGTCCTGCCTGCCTGAGTTAGTCATTTGTCACCAGTCACTCATTTGATTTTCGTTATTCTGTCCAACTGAGTGTCATTAATTACCCTTGTTTGCTTTTGTATATAAGTTGCTGTGTTTTCACTTCTCATTTGTCTGTTCATGTCATGTAGACTTCTGCATATGTCTAGGTTACGGCTGTATTTAGTTTGCGGGCCTTTTTTGGATTAACCTTTGTATGGATTATCAAAGACTTTTAAACCTGATCTTCATCTTCATCGTGTGCTCTCTGCAACTGTGTGTGACACATACCCATAGATTGTGAAAAGTGGGCTCTCAGAAAAAGTGTTTTATTTTTTTAGTTGTTAATGTATTTAATTAAAGTTTTTTTTTTTATTTAAAGTTATTTATTTCTAAATTAATTTGCACAGATTAATTATTCACAGTATTTTATTTATTGCAATTATTAAATTTTAGATAAACAAAGCAAAAAAAAAATTGTTCATAATAATTTTAGATTTAGCACAAATAATTTGCATAATATTTTTTAATATTGGATTCATGTGGTCAGCGTGTTTGCACAATATTAAATTAAATTATTTAATTTTAAATTTATGTGCATAAATTAATCAGTGACAGTATTTTTTGTATTTTGTTAACGTTAACGTACATTTATTATCATATAATTATCAGATTTAAGTTTCTGTTTTAATTTGTTTTAATTACATTTTTGCTCAAATAATAATTCACAAAAACATAATTCAAAATGTTTTAATTAATTATTACATTTTTTAAATGAATGTACAAAAAAATAATAATTCACAATATTTTTTCTTATTTTATTTTAGATTAAAATACAAACAAACTCATTTTTTCACATCTTTACTTACATCAGTAAAGTAAATAAATAAGGTTTAAAAAAAATAGGGCTAGGATGTGATTGTCACCTGTTTTCAGAAAAAACAAACACAAATTCCCATGGTAACCTAATGTGCTGACATCTGCTGACATTATGGCTGTGTGACATACACTGCAGTGCAGTTTTGCATCAAAGTAAACGTTATCTGTGCTCTTTGAAGCCTCACAGTTCATTTCTCTCAAAGGGGTGCCATGCATTTAGCAAATCTCAAAGTTCATCTACATGAATCTGATTTATTTTCCTGTGGCTTCATTGAAGATTATGATATTAAGTAGTTTGTCTCAAATCACAAGCTTTTGGAATGCTAAAGAGAAACAAGAATTTGGAATCTCTGGAACGTGATCTACTGGAATAGCTCAGAGTTTGTTGTTTTAAGACCTTTGGTTTTAAGGGGGCATATAAAATCAAATAAAACAAAACAACTAGAGAGCACATTAAAGGTGATAAAAACTGCTAACAGACATCAGACATCTCTGTGGTGATATCTGTTCCTAATCAGAGTCACAGTTTAATTCCTTAATCTGTGCTAATGTCCTTAACGACCCATGGGTTAAACTTGTGAGCCGCTGGCAGCTGTTCTTACAGAAGCTGAGGGACTGATGTGTCAGAGAGGCAGATCTCAGAGGGGTTGCAGAGCTGATGAAGATGCAGAAAGGGAAGATTAAACAACGTCTAGTAAGTCGTCCATAGCAGTCCCTCCCCGTGGGCGCATCTGCAGCTCTCCACAGGACATGTGATGGGGAACAGAGCGAGGCATTGTGGAGCCCTGTCCTGGTGCTGCCAACACCAGCCAAAGTGAATTAACCGCTGTCAGCGAGGAAAACCGAATCCAGAAAGCTCCACTGGCCCATCAGGAGACTAGGAGCAATGGATAATGCCATCCAACAAGATTGTGGAGCTCCACTCAATACCTGTTGTCTGCTTACAGCCAAGGGTGAAATCCACAGCGTGAAACCCTATGTTCTGCTCTTAGAGTTTCCCAAGGTTGCAAAAAAAAAAAAAAAACAATTAAGGGAAAGAAAGAGAAAGAAAGAAACTAGGAAAGGAAAAGACTACTAAAATAATGGAAATATATCCGCTGAATATTTGTAATAAATCAATTTTTATGTACTGTTAGTACTAATGTAAGTTTTGGTGAGACAAATTCCATGTTTATTTTTATGGAAAACTATTATGTTAATCTTATTCCCCCTCTTTTAATGTTGATTTTGGCTAGTTTCAGTCTTGACCATTATGATATGGAGTTACTATTTATTTATTTATTTATTTATTTATTTATTTATTTATTTATTTATTTATTTTTTATTATTATTTTTTTATTTATTTATTTATTTATTTATTTATTTGAATGTCTTATTTTAATTTAATGTTAATATATATTTAATGTACTGCTACAACAAAATCATACATATCAGGAATTGTAACTATTTAGTGTTAAGAAGGATTTATTTTAAGAAAATCATTAAACAAATATGATTTACTTATTTAAATTAATAGGAAATAGATTAAACCATCATTTATTTTAATTTAATTAAAAATGTAATTTAATTTAACTTTAGTGAATGAGAATAAAAACAGTCATTGATTGTTAATGTTTGCTAAAAAAAAAAAAATCACATAAATCAGGAATTAAAATTGTATTTAGGGTTGGAAAATGGCAAACCTCACATAAAATGTAAAATAAATTACGTTGAGTTTAAACTTAAAGTTTGCAATCAATATTTTCTAAAAACATTGCCCATTTACTAAAAAACGCTTCATTATTTTGAGAATTTATTATCTATTTTTTAGCCTATCCATTGCAAGTGTCTTTCAGCAACATTAGTACGAAATGCCATCCTATAAATTCCCCCAGGATGACCGATGCAGTCCAACAGAAGAAAAAGAGCTCCGATTACAGCATCTATCACTCCCATCACTCTGTGTGCCTGTGCTCTGAGAGGTCAGGCCTTTGAAGTTCACGTCTGTGCTGCACGGACCCCGTCAACCCTGTGCTAACTAATCCCAGACATTGGCTCCTCTACCCCATTCAGCCCCAGCTCTTTGTCAGCCTGTATTTACTGTGAGTGCTCCATGGCCAGACCTGTTTGCATTGGTGTAAAGGGAAGTGGGGCATTGTCTGGACAGGATCTCGCTCTGAGATCATGCTTTAGATTGAGTTGGTGACGTCAACTGCGTTTTATTTGGACCCGGCAAACACTTGGCTAGTCCAAGAACATAGACATCCAGGAAGAGGGGACTTGCAAAAACAAGCATCCTGCTGAAAAAAGAAAATTCCTTAAAGTTATTATGGTCAATTCTTCGCTAAAGAGTGTTTAATATCTTATTTGACAAGCAAAGTGCACACGTTCTCCTGTAGGTGGGTGTACAATGAAATATTTATGGGCTACTTTTAAACAGAATGCAAGGAATGACTTAATACTTAAAAGTCAGTGCCTTGCATAGCCTAGTTAATCACAAGTCTGATAAAAGACTGTCAGGATTTTAAGAGTTATTGGTGTGGAAAAATAAATGTGTGTTAACAAATAATTCTGTTACAATTGTAAGTCTTTCTCCCTCCACTCAATGTAACATCGTCATTCAAAGTTTTTAACTGAATAGCATGAAGCTAAATTTGCCTATATTTGCAGAATTTATATGGAAGGAAGAATCTGCAAGATCAAAACAACAACTGCAGGAGGTTTTAACTGCAATGCATTTTGATATTTACTGCAATGCAGTATGATCTTTCCCCTCAAAAGACATTCCAAGTCTGAAATAGTCTTGCATAGCTGGACTTTTGACTATAAAAGCACATTGTGATTTATCCTGCCTGGATAGAAAGATAGATTTCATTTAATTTAATTTTTTGTTTTAGCTCTTTATTTTCTTTTGTGTGGAAAAAATAACAATTTTGCTATTAGTGATGAAAAAATTAACACTTTATGTAAAATATATGTAGACTTCAAAGTTTAGTAATTGTTTATGACAGCTTTTAAATATAACGTATTAATGGCTATAATACCATTTTATCCTTTGAATTGGTATTGATATCTTACCTGATAGTATTTAGAAAAGCTGTGGTATCGTCCATCATGAGCTGATGGATGTAAGCTTCTCTTGTGGATTTTTAGTGCATACTTGTTCCATATGCAGAAGTTATAGCCAACACAAACTGTATACATAACGTACATGCCTCATGCAACAATGTAGATGTCAATGACCCAACCATTTTTTTGTCAAAAATGGCTTTCTTTCCCACCACACAGAGTTTGCCACATTTTAAACACAAAGGTTGGTTACAAGTTGTTTTCTCACTAAGCAACACAAATGATTCTGTCTGCAGAGTAGAGCGCTCTATTGAAAAGATGCAAGCAACTAATTTATGTTTACTGTCTAACCAGACAATTAAGGCTTGGCGAAAGGCTGAAATTACAACATGCATGAGCTGTTGTGGCCTGCTTGATGAGGCGAAAATAGAGTAGACGTCTCTATTTCAGCTAAGCATTTATATACAGTATATGGTCAGTGAGCTTGTTGGAAACTGGGTTTAGGTGGTAATACAACCCATATGTCCCTTTATGCTTTGGATCAATCTCTCTTCTGCTGTGCCTTTCTAACAGACGTCATTACTTAACCAGTACTATTTAACATATAGTAATATAGTATTTAAAGACAGAGAGTGCTGCTAGAAGGGGTTTTACTTCACAATGCAGCACCCTGCAGCCAATCTCTAGAGGAAAACTAACTTCTCCTATTCTCACCATATTCTGAGACAGGCATTTAACCAACCCTTTCTTTCCGGAACACATCCATATCCATGGAATTTGAGTGCCAGGACGGGCCCACGCAGCGGGAGTCTACAGCACAGAGGCTTGGGTTTCTCTTGGCTTCAACAACTCGCTGCAATTTCCACTGTGTCATTTCCTCCCAAGGTCAAAGAGAATCATGGCACTTCCTATTGGTTTGCCAACAACTGCCCTTCCTCCTCCCAGTTTCCACCTATAAGCTTCTCCTGTTTGCCAGAGAGTTTGTTCCCATACTAGAGGTGCTCTCTGTGAAAAGAGTGAATGGAGACAGTGAGGATTTTTATGTCAGAGCATCTGCAGTACAGGTAGCTTTCAAGCGGAGATGACATAACAAAGATGGACATCATCCCCTGTGAATACGATTTTGCTCCCTGTAATTAGCGCGTATCGTTCTCTGTACAGAGGCTTGTAAAAACACTTTACTTTAGTCTCAGGCATGCAGATGTGACTCATGATCTGTGCAACAGGCAATGTTATATAGCAGAATTTATATGGAAAGAGGAATCTGCAAGGCCCGAGCAACACATTGCAGGGAGTTTTATTTCAATGCACCTGTATTTAAAGTATGAACTTTTTTCCCCCCAAAAGACACTCCAACACATTGTGACTTATACTTCATGCTTAGAAAGAAATATTTTATTTTATTTTTAATAATTTTTTAAACTCTTGCTTTATCTCTTATGTAAGGTTGTTTCCACCAGAGGATAAAAAAAAATAATAAAAAAAAGGAAATTATGACTTTAAATTGAAAAATAAATTCTGATATTTTAAATTCCGATATTTCCCCCCCTTGGAATTCTGAGTTTACATCTTGCAAACCTATAGCATGCAGTTTATTCTTTTGTTTCTCTGAATTCTGAATTTAACATCTCACTATTCTGTTTTTTTTTTGTATTTTTTTCAGCCACAGAATAAAAAATAATAAATGATAATGACAAAAATGACAATCATTTATTTCATTTTTCTCATGGCGGAAACAAGCTTCCATAATCTTTTGCTTTATTTTAACTTTTTTTTTTTACTCTTTTACTTATACTTTTTTTTTTTTTTTTTTGGGAAAAATAAATATATTTAATTTGATATCCTGATGTTGAGAATAGACATACATAAGTTTATTTTTCTAATTGAAGTTTTCTCTTCTAATTGACCAGTAACTGATAAAAAATACATTTTTAAGTGTTTTATTTTGTCTTTATTTTGTGCAGTATTCATAGAAAGCATCTTTTGGCATCATCATTACAAAATAACATACTGCTATACATAAACACCAAGAAAATGGGCCCTCCAGACATTGTGAAAAATCTGATTTTGGAGTAGCTCAGTCATGAAAGTTTATAGTTGTGTGTGCAGTATGCATCAGACATCCAGCAAACGGACTGTGTGCGGTCCTGTCTGAGGCTAGAACTAACACTGGATTAGAACACTTGCAGCTCAACGTTTTCCCTACGGTTTGCATTAAATTCACTTTGGTATCTGCTCAAAGAACTCTTGTCGATGACATAAATATCATCCACATGGCAAGTGTTAACAAGAACATTATTTCTTCCTTTGGTCTTTGCAGTGAAACAGACACTTCTTTGTCTAAAAAGAGATAAAATATGACAGTTGGCCAATGGAAAAAATAAAGCTTTCCATGCCTAATGGGATTCAGCTGTGGTTGTAATCAAAGGAAGATGACAGGAAGTGTAACAAAGCTGAAGCAAGATAGCTCAAAAGCTACAGAAGACTGTTTTTAAACAGACCTTCAATCAGGCCGTTTCTGTTCAGTCTGTGATCTCTGTCTGTGGTTGATAGAAAAGGGGGAAAAAAAGCTTACAAGGAGACCTGGAAACGATACAGACTTCAGACCCAAATAACTTGGCTATGACCGAGACTTCCCATACTGCTCAGACTACCAATAGTCTCATTAATTTCGCCTGTTGTTATTTTAGACATGTTGGGAAAAAAGTCTGACAGTGGGTTGTACCATATGTTGGACTTTCATGGTGGGCATCACTTTGGCTGCAGCATGGAATTGTTCATTACAGGGGAGGCATAATGGTAAGCAGGCCTACAGTATCCATTCACCCCTCAGACACATACCAACTTGACATCTGTATGACCACTCACTATCTGAAATATCACTGCATGACATAGACTTAATGTGCATCCAAACCATTGATCCATTATTATTTTTTGGCAGTCAGTAAATGCATGAAAAATATGCTATAGCTAGTAAATCTTTTGGACAGTACGGTAGCTGAAGCTTGCAAAAGCTGACATCTGGGGTTAATACACTTAATAAAAAAAAAAATGTATGTTCTTTGTATACTGATAGAAAGACATTTCTGAGTAATTTTGTTTTGTTTATGAAAAGTTTATGACACAAACATTAATCATGAACAAACAGAATGCTGCTTGTGTGAAAAAGTGAAGTAACATTGCACAACCTCTTTCAGTCTATGCCAAGAAAAACACTCCGTAAAAACAGTTTGGCTCCAGTTAGAAACTGATTTTTTTTCAGAAAAATTGACTAAAAATTGGCGTTAAAAATTTTTTCAGAAAAATTAAAATGACTGAATGTCATTAGGTTATTATTAATACTTTGCAAATACCATGTGCTAAATATAAAGACAAAACAGAGAGAGAATGTCTGTTTTTTGTATCTTCAGAAGACAAGCAACTCTTTGTCAGGTATAATGGTATAGATGTGTCGAAGATAAATAGTAACAAATGTTCCTCATAAGAGTATTGTGGTCTGTTTTTATCTCTTTTAAACCTCAAGACCTGTTACTAGCAGTCAAAAACACTCAGTTATACCACAGCAACCAGCTTAGTCTCAAACACCAAAAATACATAATAATAATAATAATAATAATAATAATAAAATAGTAATAAACCTGTTTGGGAGAGGGAGTAATTTGGCTATCGTTTACAGGGTGTTGGACATGTGCATGAGGGGATATTCAGTTTTTTGCAAATCTAGACCTCTTGTTTGCTGAAAGTTTTCAGTCTTCCTGAAAGCACGGAAATAATATTACAGTGACAAATGGAAGGAAAGTATTTGGCTTTATTCAGTTTTGAATGCAAATAGCAGGGACTTTAAGATTTGGTTTCACTGACATTCAGTGACATTCTCTCTGGAATATTTTTTTTTCCATCAGTGCCAGAAAACATCCAGTCAGCTGGAAATGTAATTTTTTTTTTTTTTTTTTTTTTTTTTTAAATATGATACATTCAAGAAATTTTTCAAAATATTGTTTCTTTCAGGTATAATTAACAGAGGTAGACAGTAACAAAGTACATTTACTTAATTACTGTACTTAAGTACACGTTTTAAGTATCTGTACTTTACTTGAGTATTATTTTTTTTCTGGAAACTACACTTCATTTGAAAGACAAATATCATACTTTTCACTAGGCTCTTTACTTTGAAGCAGCTTTGAAAATTTTCTCTAAAACGTGACTTTTTTTATTTCTTCTTCGTCTTTTTTAAAAAAAAATTTAGGCAGTTTAGTAATCACTCTTGCAAGGTTACGTGAAGTGATTTCCCAGCATTTTTTTAACACTGACCAGTTGCAAATGTGATATTTATTTACAACTATTCAATAATAAGAAGTTAATATTGTGGTATATATTAGACACAATATTGCCTGATTTTGCTAAACTGTGTAAACAAAAATATATTAAAGCCACATAAAAACTATTCATCTCCTAACAAAACACAATAGGTGTATGACTTTTGTGTATGACATCAAATTACCACAAGTGAGTTTTAGAAAGCGATTAGAGAGCATTTTTGAAATTTTTGTTTTGATGTCTTCTTGCTGTTTTATTTTTGTGTTAAAGCAGTGTTGCTGTTATACAGCTACAGTTGTGTTGCTGGGTTTTAAAGCATGTTTGATTTTTTTTTCTTTCATATCAGTCTGTATTTACAGATGTGGATGAATGGCTACACGTATAGATGTGTGCACACACTGCCGAAGCTGTGTGAGATCACTACCATGCTGCTTCTGTGCAGGTGGGTAGGGGTTTTAAATATTATTTTATTATTTTATTCTTATTATAAACTCACTTGTTTGGTTTCTATAGGCTCTTAACATTGTAAAAGCTATTCATAATGTAAAACTAGGCATAATTTATTGTTGCTTCAGAAGCATAAGGTATTGCAAGTATTACATACAACAATAATAAAACAGTGTATTGACATAAAAAAAGAAATTTAATTTTGGTAGTTAATTACTTTTAAAAGCAAGTACTTCTGTACTTAAGTAAAAATCTGTTCTTACAACTTTCAGTTGTAAGGGAGTAATATTTGACTAGCAGAATCTATACTTTCACTCAAGTAATAGAATTGTGTACTTTGTCCACCTCTGATAATTAATCTAATGCATAACAATAGTGAAATGTAAGTTTTTGTTGTATGAGTGTATGAAATGTAAGAGTTTCGTCCAAGAATATGGATTATTCTTAACATATGTTTATTGGTAATTTAATGATTCCACATTTCTCACAGAGATCGGACTGCCCTGTTCATCTCAGATGAAGCCAAATCCCTTTCAGAGTCTGCTGATAACAAGCCACTCATGGTTCACTGTGTGATTAATGTAGTGCAGTATAATATTTTATTGAAATCTTGGAGATATTTTAGATGTAATTATAGACTATAAATACAAAAATTTTTTTTTGCTTAAAATACTGAAAGCAAGACATTTCTGAGTTGAATAAGGTTCCAGTGAATCATAAATCATGGTCAAATGTAAAAAAAAAAAAAAAAAAAACAAGAACAAGATGGCACATTAACTCACTGATACTTTTTTTCTTTCAGGATTCTTTGTATAGAAAGTTCAAAAGAACAGAATTTATTTTATTTACTTATTGTTCTTTTAAATGGCTGCTATCTTGAAAATTACATCAAATGATGCCAGATGTCTGACCTCGAGCACCATTCCAGTGGTTGTTTTAAAGTAAGAGGTGGGAGAATTCCAAGTTGTCTGGAATGCAGCATTAGAGAATTGTTGGGGGTGGGGTGATGTTTTTACCCAGCCTTTTGGGAAGTGATGACATATCAAAACCTCAAAGGGCATGTCTGGTCCAGCCATCCCGGGTGAGGGCACGTCTGCGGTCTTCCTTTTGTGTTCACAAATGCTGGATAGAAGAAGGCCTAGTTAAAACACACCTAACTCACACAAAACGCACCTGATTGCAAGGCCTGTGTTATGATAGAGAGAAGGAAATATTTTCATAGTGGGATATTCCCAGAAGAGTTTTTTCTTCTTCCGTAGATGGACTTTTTAATACAAAAAATGGAGGTAGAAGTCTCTCCAAAGACATGTTGACAGTTTTGTGTCCCTTCTTGATTGAATTATTCATCCATAATAATAAAACTTGACCTTGACATTTTGCTTTACCAAGCTGAGCAAAAACAGTTTTGAGTTTATGCACTGTAAAGGAACTGGAAATTGTGTCCTCTGCAAAAAACATTACTGTCTTCTTATAACATGCTAAATTATTGTCAACTTTCGGATGCTAGGCTGTTTAAATAGTTTTTGTTTTTTATGTGAACAAATTTAACATGTCTGCTGTGGTTTGTTATTTTATAGTTTGTCTTTTAATGACTCTGGGTGTATTTACTGAAGACAAATCCTGAGAAACTTAGTGCTTTGGCAGAGGAAAATGTTGCGTCAGTTATATAGCATTTTTCAATAAAAGAAGAAATAGTTTGTGCACCACAATGCAGGGCTGGACTATGGGAATTGCACTGTAAAACAAAGAATAACAAGGCTTTGAAATCAATCTCCGTGACTTACATGACTACAGTACATAAAATCACACAACAATAACCCAGCGCAGAAGAAATGTAGTTTCAGTGAGGTCACACACCCCAATGAATCACGCTGATTTTAGAAAAGGCTGTCTAACTAAAAAGGTAATGTCAAATTGGCCATACCTCCCTTTCTATCACCTCCCGTTTCCTTTAAAACAAAGGAAATTCTTTTCCCAGCTCCATCTGGTCCATGCATCATATCTCAAAGACACAGTTATGTTCTGAAAATAGTGCACTATCGACTTCCGCCCTCTTAAACACCTGAATGACTGTACGTGAGGCTGTTAACAACACACAACAGACCCTCCATTAAAACAATAAACCTTTCTTTTGGGGCTAGACTAATAGGACACACACCGATAGTTGACTTTTAACCCCGTCAAGTAGACGAGAGGGCCAGTAAAGCCACAGGAAATTCTGCATGGAATAAGCATCAAAATCCAGCTTCCAGAAAAAAGAGAAAATTGCGGAGGATAAAGCGCAAAAGCGTGAGAGGGAATAAACTAACATAAACCCTCCACAAAAAAAAACCCTGTTTAGTATTTTTTCTACTTATCTTTGTTTTTGGATGTCTGTTTACTTGGAAAGGGAGGTCACTGTTAAGTTGAGAGAATGTTAGTGAACATTGCAGCATCAAAGCCCTAGAGGCCTTTCTAGATGGCGGCGTTCTGATATTGTTAAAGGAATGGCGAGGCCAGAAATTAGATTTCGGTAAGTAGACTTTATTGAAATATGTTGGACCTCAATGCCTACACTAAAATTAAAGTACATAATTTTACAATTATTGAGATAAAACAAGCAAGCTAATTCCAACATCTTAAAATGGCATTATCATTACAGAATACATAGTTTTGTCATATGTCATTGAAAAAGGTCTCAGCTAGTAGAATACAAGCATAATTGTTTCAGTAGACCAATCAATACCAGTATTTTCGTTTGTAGCTTCACCAAACATTAGCAAATCATAGCAGATTGACAGCTCTTGCATTTACCATTTGCCATAAAATAGAAGCGCACAACTGGAAGATCAGGACTCATCCATGGGATCTTATTAATTATTCTTTACATAATCAATCTGAGTGGGCCAGTGCACCCTGGCACTCGTGTAGCCTCGCCACTGTACTGTAGTTCAAATTATACTTTCTTTATATATTTATTTCAGATGATTTAGGGTGAGGGTAAATAATGATACAGTTTTCATGTTTGGGTCAACTGATCCTTTAACTAGTGGTGAAACCGATTAAAGAACACAGGTGTCACAGTACTCCAAAAATTACTGTCAAACACAAGTTTGAGCTTGAACCCGCTTCTGACATGCTGTCAGCACAGACAGCTGCTTATGTTTCAGCACAAAGACTTAGATTCAGGAAAAGACAGAGATATAATCCGATGAGCACAAACTCATTTCAAACTCAAAAGTAGCATGAAATAAGGTCAAGGAAAAGCTGTGTGTGAAAAAATATACAGCCTGACATTGATCTACAACTCTGAGGCACGACATCAGCGACTTGACTTTCTCCTTTCATCTTATCTTGTTTGACCGGGTGTAAGAGGCAATGTACTGTAGATCTGTTTATCTGCTCCCCTGGACCATCGTGAGAAGTGGGGTCATCCCAAGGCCCACAGTCAAGGTATCTGCCTAACCTGGAGCTCTTCTGTGGAGGCAGTGAACTTGAATGAGCCCTTTCTGTCTGTTGAAAGGCTTGGTTTTGTGTCCGCGACCTGAGGCACTTTGCCTTGCTCAAAATGTTCTGTTGTCCACAGCAGGTGCTAATTGAGAACTATGTGGTTAAATAACGCATATAGTATGGAGTAAAAAAGGAGTGTGAAACATCAGGGCTTTCCCAGAATCCCGGGATCATCTTTTATGAGAGAAACCACAAAACTGTTCTCCGATCAGTCTTATGGTCAAGTTTGACCATAGGTCAAAGAGTAATAATACACTCTTTGAGCGTATTAAAAACGATCTGGCTGAGCCAGGAAGGAAGCTTTCATTGGTAGCTCAATTCACACATAAGGTTAGATCATTATGTAATTATTCAATATTCATTTCCCCTTTGACTGTACAACAAAAGCAATTACATGAGATGATTGCTGAAAGCCAGACAAGCTGGTGATGGAAAAGAAAGATTGTAAGGAGAAAAAAAAGCATTCAAGTATTGTTCTTTTGTCCAAAGAATGAAAATGCTTCAAGTCATTGAATGGAAAAGATATGAAGGGGGGTTGTTAAATCAGAGAATAAGAATTTGAGAAGCCCGAGCACATATGGCTGGAGTCATAGAGTGTAATTGCTCCCAGGCCTGTTGCAAAAGGAGGAAAGAGAGGTAGCTGTACAAATAACGCTATGAATCATGGGATTCATATTTTTCCTAAGAGGCTATCAGACACAAGCACCATATTTGGGCAGTCTGAAAAGCTGAAAAGCTGAGTTGTCTGGACATTTGAAAACCATCAAAACAGCTTAATTAAAAACCTGGAGGCCGAGCGGAGCATTAACAGAGAGGTATAGATTCGTTTATTGACGTACGTTGGAGAAAGGCAATGGATTTCTTAGTAAATGTTGACATAGCCTGGCGTATCTGATCTGCCCCTAATTGCTGCCGGTCTCCAGTGACCAAATAAAAAAGATAGAGGCCTCCATACAAAGGACATGAGCCCCTGCTCATTACAGCAGCACTGGCTTATATAATGAAACACACAGTGCAGCACAATCACATTGGGGGCCACTGAGTCCCTGGAATGCTGAATTACTCATCACCAGTTAGGGAAAGGGTGTGTGTGTGTGTGTGTGTGTGTGTGTGTGTGTGTGTGTGTGTGTGTGTGTGTGTGTGTGTGTGTGTGTGTGTGTGTGAGAGAGAGAGGGAGAGAGAGAGAGAGAGAGAGAATTGAGAGTGAAAGAGACAAGCGGAGTTCTGATATTTCAGCCTTATCAGCCTAACGTCATTTGCGTGGAATGCAAAGATTGGGAGGAAGATAAGTAGTCTGACATCCAAACATATGAATATTATGAGTCAGTTCTTTATAGTGGATTAAAAACTTACAGTACAAAAATGTAGCTTGATTCTCAAATAAGAGATTCTAGTAAATCAGTTCTTTTTAGTGAATCAGAAACCCCATTCAGTGTAGTCCAACATCTGAACAAACCTTATGCATTTGTTATTTTAGTGAATGATAAATCTACAGTGTAATCTGATTCCCAAATGAATGTTTCTAATGAGTTGTTTCTTTTTCAGTAAATCAGTTCACTGGAATTATAAAGAAAAATTAGAACCAGTGCTGTTAAATTCTATACGAATTTTTATTGCTTTGTATCACAGACTAAGGGGGATTTTGCTAAGAATGAATGACTCTTTATAGCATTGTTTATTTGCAGGCACTGTCTACTTGTCTGTACTTCTGAATGACTAGAGGAATTATGCAAATTATATTACCCCATAAAATATGCTGACCCCTGTATTGCAGGCGCTTGGTGAATAAGATACAGGGTGAAATATGGTTTGCAACTGTTTAGTGAAGTCACCCGAGGTCTCTGAGCTCAAATTCACAACAAGCCAGCTTGTTCCTGAGATATTTTGTTTATTTGCATCTTGGAATGATTTTGATTACAATCTAGGGAATGGGGATCAAAACAGACAGAGAGGGAAATGCTGTCCCACTCTGCTTCTCATCTGTGCTTCAGTCCTTTCCCAGGGCATGTTTAAAAACAACCCATCAATTTTTCTGTTTCTTCCAGTTCATCCAGAGATTTTTGCTTACCCTGTGCCTAACCATCATCACCTAAGCATTTACAATAATTAAAACAGGTGTATACAACACCAGTATAAATAAATATGATTTCTAATACCCAAACGTATTTCATTACAGGCTGTATGAGCAGTATGCAGCCATTGGTTACTTAATGGTGATCTATGCCGAGTCAATATGAGTGTTATACCAAGAATTCAGAAGTGTCTGTGCCATTCTGAGGAAAAGCTCCCACCCATTTCCTGTCATTCTTTCTTGTAGCATCATTAAGATGTATAACAGTGCTGGCAGCTGCTCCTCAAGGCCCTGTAATGCTGTGTGCTGGGTGGAATTGCAGTATGACTTGAATGCACAATAATCTTCTATTTCATAAATCAGATGTGTAATTGCCTTAATGCAAGGTTGTATAATCCGTTCATCGTTATAGTTTTGATCATCATGTCCCGCCTGAATATTTTCTTGGCATTTTAAAGGAGATATATCATGAAAATCGGACTTTTCCAGGTTTTAAGTGCTACAGTATAATCAGGTCCCCGGTGCATCTACCAACCAAGGAAACGTGAAATAGGTTAACCCAGTAACTTTGTTTTGGTAAGCCTTTTACTGTAAGCCTGTGAGAAAAAAAAACATACTATTGGATTCGCTCCCTTGGTGACGTGGCAAAGGGATCTCATTATAATATTAACTCCCCTTAATCTGTAAGCTTCCATCCATGGCACCATCATTTAGATTTTTGCAAGCGACAATGGTGTATGAGCTCTAATGCCATGGCGAAAGTTGGAGAGTTTGAGCAAAACATGCTAACTGTTCTGTCTTTGTCTGCACAGATGAGAACAGAACACTGTTTAGAGACCCAGCCTCAGAAGACACAACAGAGCAGCGGAATTATTGCTATATGTATGTATATTGCTGCTGCCACACAGATCTAAGACCTTCACAGACATAACCGACTGCTTTTGTAACTCATGTGTGTTTTTAACATAAGCTTGTGTGTGACTGAGAACTTAGTTTAGTACTCTGCTGTGACAGCCGCTTTCTGTCCATGTGCTTCAGATGTGTGCTCTCAGAAAACCCTATATCAGAAGTTTAAACTCATGGTTTAAAACACATGATTTCAGCGCTATAAACATGATAATCAGAACCAAAACAGATGTGTTTAGCAGGTGAGCTGTAATGATGCAGCTCTATTCTGGAAAAGGCGGCGGGGAACAGCAGCTAATTTGCATTTAAAGAGACAGCATTTAAAAACAGCGTGTTTCTACTTCCACTCAAAACAGGCATTTTTAAAAGGATGTAAAAAAATGATTTTGAGCTGAAACATTACAGACACATTCTGGGGACACCAGAGACGTATGTTACATAATGTAAAAAGGGGCATAATATGTCACCTTTAAGGAAAATAAGCCGGTTTTAAATCTGGGTGACCAGTCGTCAGGAGTGCACACAATCTTGACTAGCCAGAGACCAGCAGTGAGCAACAGCCAATGAAATAGTGAAAGAGCACAGGACTAGTTGAAACTTTTCCCCAACCACCCTCTTTTTTATATTTTAAGCCTCTTTAGGTTTTTTCTTTCTTTCTGTGCAAAATTTAGTGTAAAAACAAGTCTGTCTGAATCTACAGTTAATCTGTGAATGTGTGTTTTCTAGATAATTAATTTTGCTTGCTAAGAATGTCTTTATTGATTTGTAATGACAGAAATTTCATTTTTGGGTAAACTATTCCTTTATAAGTGAAATTGTAAAGAAAGTTTGCACAATTTTATTTACTTTTTGCACAAAAAAGCAAAAACAAAAAAAACTGTCACATATTTGCCAAAATGATTATTTTCAGCCCTCATTCTGACTCTGTCTGAAATTATCTATTTTGGATGGCGTCTGCCGTAAGTCTTGTCAGTAAACATCATTGCATGGTAAAAAGTATCAAAACCCCGCTATTTCATGCGAGTAAAAATTATGAAAACATTATCCATTTAAAACCTTTAAATTTACAGACAAACATTATGTACATCATTATGTGCATCTGTATGCTGTATTCATTGTAGACAGTGTCAGTGATTATGATGGGCTCCACTTGCTTATGGTGCAACACGGATTTTGCTCTTTTGCTTTTGCTTTTTTGTACTGAGGAGGATGATTTAAGATATAAAACTTCTATGATGATTTTATGATACGAATACCTCTAATATAAGGGATGTCCAAACTTGGTCCTGGAGGACCGATGTACTGCAGAGTTTAGCTCCAACCTCAATTAAACACATCTGGACCAGCTAATCAAGGTCTTACTTGGCATACTAGAAATTCCCAGGCAGGTGTGTTGAGGCAAGTTGGAGCTAAACCCTGCAGGACAACAGCCCTCTAGGACCAAGTTTGGACACCCCTGTCATGACCCCTCTAAATGAGCACTTGGCCTTAGTTAAGAGAATAAGAATCCATTCTGGATTTTGAATTTGAAAGCTGTGCATGGACAAGGAATCTATCAGTGGTTGGAAGTGCAACTTAAGTTTAAAAGCCTGGAGTGTCTTCAAAGATAGATCTTTGTGTCATGGAGATTTATCGATTGGTGGGAGGAAGTGTTCGATGTGAGATGTTTCAGAGTTTCCAGGTACTGACTCTATAGTGTGGTGGAAAAATCTCTCTAGAGCATTAACACCATCTTTTTTTCAGGTGCATTCACCTGGAGACTGGCAAACACAGCTGAGATTGGCGAGATGTCTGGAATAACATTGCTGCACCCATAGAAGGCCCGACTCTCAGTCTCCATTTATTGCGCAAATGATTTCATTGCCATATCTGCCATTTGTTTGCGTTGGCCCGTGTAAAATCATATCTCGTGTATTGATGGATTACACAATGGAGCCAGTATGTGTCATATTATGCAAGCTATCAAAACCGCACTAGGTAAGAAACCAAATAGCAGTGATTGTTTCCAAGTGTGTTTTATGATTAATCCAGACTTGTAATGCTGATTCATATCTTTTAGGAGTTTTTTCTGACTCTGCTGGCAGATCTATCGTCAACCACTCTCACCTCCGGGTTTGTTTGTGGTCTGGATAGATCCTTATCAGCACAGGAGCCCTGTAGACTAAAGAGGGATTGGGCTTGATTTGTACTTCCCTCTTGACAAATGACATAAATACACATTAAGCAGTGAAAGCATTTGTTTTAGGAACTCTTTAAAACACCTCCAGAGGCCAAGAAATGCTCCATAAAACAAAGACGTTGCAGTGCTTTTTAAGATGGGATGGGGAGTGGGGTGCAGAGGCATGGAGTTGAGGTTTTGGATGGCAGCAGAGGAACTCTGACCACATGAAGACGCCTAGTAGCTTGCTCTGAAAGATTTTGACTTTGTCATTTCACATCATTTCATTTCATTTATTTCAGGGTCTGATGGTCTCAACCTCAGATGTCATACCCTTGGGCTGGCAAGAGTTTGTTTGATCTTCGTCTGATTATAATTGCACACTGGAAAGCATTTCTTGATCAGGTAACCTGTAATCTGACTTTTTGCAATGTGTGTGTGTGTTTTTTTTTTTTTTTTTTTTGCTTTGAGAATGAGAAATCACCATATTTCTCAATGTTATATTTCACTTCGACCCTGAAACCATCTCTGTTTTTTTTTTTTTTTTTGGCATAATCCGTATCAGAATCCTAAATGCCAAAAAAATTAAAAATAAATAAATAAAAAACACCCCACTGAAATATTAAGGTTGTCACTTTAAATGTCAGTAAGATGGTTTCTTCCTGTATAAATTGGCAGTTTTTGGCCGTAACTTGGGATGTAGACTAGAACTTTTGCTGTTAAGTCACGTAGTCTGGCTACAGGAGTCTATGGTATCTGGATAACATTGTTGTCATTGACCTTCTTGAAGTTCTGGACACCCGTGGGGCTTTTGCAATTGCCAGTGGACCATAATCACATTTTTTTTTTTTTAACTCGGTTGGATTCAGTTTCATCTCTCAACAGGGTTTTGGTGGTCTCCAGGAAGAGGGGGACGGAAAGGTTCACTTACAGGCTATGAATGACTCCAATCAAATGACTACTCTGCTATGGCCTTCTCTCAGTAACAGACAACATACTCAAAAGAGGTGAATGTAAACCAGAACACTTAAAGGGGTCATATGATGCTGCAAAAAATTACTTTATTTTGTGTATTTGGTGTAATGCAATGTGTTTATGCGGTTTAATGTTAAAAAACACATTATTTTCCATATAATGTACATTATTGTTTCTCCTCTATGCCCCACCTTCTGAAAAGGATCTATTTTTACAAAGCTAATCATTCTGAAAAAGTGAGGTGCGCTCTGATTGGCCAGCTATCCAGTGCATTGTGTTTGGCCGAATGCCTCAAGAGTGTGACGGAAATGTAACACCCTTTAACATACTATGCCGTCTCCCAGGCCAGCAGCACGAGACCCAGTCCAGCTTCCCTGCTTGTGCACATCCCATCATCGGTTCTCTTTTAGCAGTTCAGTCAATGTACTGTTAGGAGTAACTGAATAACTTAGGATACTGGTTTATTTCGCATCAGAGGGAGTGTAAGGCATGTTTATAAACTGAATAACATAAGTAATTTGTGGATTAGTGCGTACTGTAGACGCGAACAGTTTCAAGCGATTCAGTTCGATTTGGTGAACTGGTTTGACCGGTATCCGGTTAAATAGAAATAAAATATAAAAATTCATACGCGTCATCACTAGACAAGACAAAAACAATAAACCCCATTACAAACAAGTCATTTGTTGCATCCAGTGGGGACATAATCACAGATTATAAAGACTTATACTGTCTTTTTACGCATTGCATTGCGTATCACGCCGCATAAACATAAAACCATGCCTGCATTTGTGATCTGAGAAACAACAAACAACAAACATACACTACTGCTCAAAAATCGTGTTTGAATCATCATTTGCAAATTATTTAAATATAATAAATGTACTTACAGGCTGCGTCAGAAGCGCCAGACTGTCCTTGCAAAGTTTGAACTGTCCAACTTTATAGAAACAGCAGTTGTGCCACAGACACATTGCAGGCTACTGGTTCAGGAAACAGTCCTCATCCTCCATAAAATGTGCAGCACACATCGGAATATATGGGTTGGACTGTTCTGGAACAGTGTTGAAACACAACTTAACCACTGATTTCTAGTCATGTCCTCTTTTGGAAGGCCTTTTAGTTTCACTTTCACAACGAAACACAGCGACTCCACAACATGGCAGCGGTGGCAACAGAGAGAAAAAAGTTACGCCTTCTTTCTTTGCGTGAACATTTGGGCGGCGTTATGCAAATCTTCCTAAATAATGACGTAGAGATGTAGGGGCGTGTAAGAACGAGCCGTTTTAGGGGTGTGTGGTTGACTCTTAACTTTTATAAAGAATATCTCTTTGGATTTGAGACTTTAGTCTCTGCAACTTTACAGATCTTTATGCACCAAAAGCTTTTCTTTATTTATTGCTTTGAATCATCCATGTCTGTTTGTTTCATTTTTGAAACTTTGAAAGACATGCCATGAGATTCCTATAAACTTTTTCTCTAGGAATTTGCATATTAGTCAGGCTGCATGATTAATTGCACTGATTTTAATCATTTTAATAGTTTAAATAATTATTATTAGTATTATTCATTTATTAATTATTATTATTTAATTGCATTGTTTTTTGATACTTTTCATCATAGACCCAGTTTTTGCTGTCAAAGCCTTTATTCTGGGTATGATCGAGACGGTGGTTTGAATATGGCTGATGGCCTCAAATATCACCCAGGTATTACATTTCAAAACAGAAGCTAATATATGATGGGTTTACAAAGGAGCTCAATGTTTTAGACAAGAACGATTACCTGTGGGTGTTATTTCAACTGTGAGAAAGCACTTAGAGATGATATAGATCAGAGCTTAGCTTACACAGTTGCATACAACACTGAGCTATCATAAAGATAATTTTCCCTAAAATTAGGGAAACCATGCTCTGAAGTCTGTAGTATTTGTCCTGCCACAGATACCTTGTTTTCCATCTTGCATGTCTGTTCTTAGACAGACATCTCTGTCGGGAGATCCGTGTACTTCAGATCCCATCCCATTGAGACTTTAAGTGTCTTACTTTGCTTCAACACGCAGCTCAAGAATCATTGCAGGGGTTCTCCATGTCTGTGAAACCAATCTGCGAGGCCCTTTTGTGTTACACTTTATTCTTCTCAAGAGAAAACACTTGACACTGGTTACTTTTTATAACTCATAGCAATCAGAAACAAGCACATATTGGCAGTTTTATAGCATGCATAGACTGTGTATCTTTTATTCCTCTGTCCCGTGTAAAAATCTGAGCGTGACAAAGACCAAAGTGCACACCGATCCCCAAACACCCATACTTTAAATATGAAAATATATAATGGTATAATGTGTTCAGTATGCATACTTGAAGGAAACCATATGAAGAAGGCAGACAAAGAACTCTCTGTGTTCCAACTCCTGTTCGTCCACACCCCCTTTTCCCTTCTTTCAGTCTGCTAGAGAGAAAGAGAGAGTGAGAACGATAGCGTAACTCCATGTGAGACAGAGGGGGAGGTGAACACAAGGAGGACCTGAAAAGGGGCTGTACAAACTAGCCATAACATACACACCGAAGCACTTGGAAGTACAGGTGAGTCTACCATCAGCTCCAGACTTTCATTGAGTTTCTCTTGGCGTTGTGTTATCAATGAACAGCTTTATCACCTGTTGAATTGCAAACTGCTTCCTTGAAGAACCTACTTTGTGAGGTAGCCAGCTGCAACCTGGAAGAATGTGTTTGAAGTCGATCTATCTAAATATTTGGGTTGAATAATTGAGGACGTTAACTTTATTCTCCTCCCGGTGGAGGGATAATCTAACTGGCAATGGGCTTCATGTGTTCCCTGTTTGGCTCTCCTTTGTCTTGCTTGCGTGTGGTTCTTATAATGATAAATTTGAGCAGCGTGCAGTAACAGTAGAATGAATATCTGGTGCTGGAGTTTCTTAGCGACAGTAATGACTTATACATTAGGCAGGGGCTCTGTTTAGCAGAGACGTCATGCTGAGCATCTGTCACTGACCATTGGTGGCATAATTTGCAGGACTTTTTAATGGTACTGAAGTTTTATCTGCTATTTGGATCTGCTAGATAAGTTAGTGTTGGAGTAATTGCTCTGTCAGAGTCCAAAAAGGCTAGTTTTTCTTTTTATGTGTTTATGGATCTTTAATGAGCCATTTAAAATTAAATTAAAACGGTTACAGTATTTGCACTTTATCCCAAAGCACCTGGTTTTGTTATTTTTGTCTTCTCATTGATTCTCTGCAGGCTTTGTCAAGTCACCTTTATATAGCATTTTATACAATACATATATCAGAAAATAACAGAATCAGTGGACTTCAAATATTAGACAAATTCTGCTGTAAAGCAGGTATAAAAAAAGACAGTAGTATCATTATTACTCTCAGAGAATTACTCTCAAAAATGCCAAATGTAGAGTGCAACCCCCAAATTATTTTTCAGGCCACTCACAGGTGCCTTATCAAGGATCTTGGAGGGCTGTAATGGATCTGGAAGATTAGAGAGACCTGTAGGGCCCCAGAGGTCTATCAAAACACTGTTACGTACTATTACTGCTCATATTATGCACTGTAAAGGATACAGCCCAAAACACACACAAATACTATCTCCCAGTACCTGCATCCGGTGCCTTGGGACGGATAACGTATGGAATGTGATGGGTAGAACTCAATACAGCTCATTAGATTGGTGTATGATGAACACAAGAATGCCCTCACTGGATTGGAATGACTCATAAATCAAATGATGGCAAATCGTTAAGAGTTATGTGAGAGAGCCATGCAGGTAGGCTGGTAAGTTAATGTTGTAATATAAATACCAGGAAAGTGAAATCAGATAAGATAAGCATACTTTGACACCTTAAGACACAAAGATTTATCATTAGACAAATCAACCGTCTTTCAACCAGCTTTCAGCCTTCAAGATGTTTTGGTGTGTAAAGGAATTAGTTGATTGCTGATTAGCTGGTAATTTTATAAGGAACCACAACATTCTAGCATGCATGTAAAAAACTGAATTGATGGAGATGGAGATGAAGAATGATAGTCTGAGCTTCCCTGATGTATGATTCAGTGAGATGTAACATGCTTAATGTAAGAAATTAAATGGAAAATTCTTTACATTAAACAACATACAAAAGTCTGAGGAACAAAATCTAAATATATCTGGAACAATGTATATTGAATTTAAAAAAATATCTTTATTGCCTAGTATGTAATATTGAAATATTACATTTTTATCTGCCAGTGTGGTAAAAACGAAAATGTGTTTGTCAGAGCGTTGTCAGAGGTCACATTACTCAAAAGCATTACAAAACAAAGCAACTGCTCTTTATGTTTCGTCCAAAGCAGAGAAAGGCAGAGAACTTGTGAGAGGCTTTTGTGGGCAAGAGTGTTTGTTTTGTTGAGTTGATTGTGGAGGATGGCATGGAGGGCATGAACAGTGGGTGTTGTTTTTGTGGCCACTTTGAGTCAACTGTTGGAGTGGTTGGGATGTTAACTCCCAAACATAAACGCACAGGGGCGAACTAATCACTGGAAGAGTGAAACTGACCGCTCATTTGTCATAGGTGTTATTAGTTAAAACAGTGTTTGAAAGGGGGTGATGAAGACTAATAGGGTCTTATTACCTCATGTGACCCATGGCCTTGTTGTAGCCTGCAGGATGTGAGAGAGACAACACTCAGCTGACAGGGTGATTCAGTGTTATTGAGACTAGACTATGCTATTTGTACAACTGCCAATTAACACACTGTCCTGTTTCAGCATGCAACTTCTTTACAAGTCATCCGAGATCATGCATAGACTCACATTTGAGTCAAAGCCTTTCCTATTACAGAAATTTCCTTAATTGACGAAACTGACAGATATTTGGCTGTGTTGCTGCAAAAAAGCCTTCATGAAACCAAATGATTTTATATAGTGACTCCACCCCTAAATTTTTAAAAATCATGACTTTTTAAAGGGATAGCTCACCAGAAAAAAAGAAAAAAAAAAAAAAAATTACTTTAAGCTTTTTTGTAGGTAATTCTTATAACAAGCATAGCTTAGTCAGTAATTTACAAACCCGATTCCAAAAAAGTTGGGACACTGTACAAATTGTGAGTAAAAAAGGAATGGAATTATTTACAAATCTCATAAACTTATATTTTATTCATAATAGAATATAGATAACATATCAAATGTTGAAAGTGAGACTCAGGAATACTTCCAGAAAACATTGTCAGTGAACACAATCCACCGTGCCATTCGCTGTTGCCGGCCCTGCATAAAACTATATAGGTCAAAAAAGAAGCCATATCTAAACATGATCCAGAACCGCAGGCATTTTCTCTGGGCCAAGGCTCATTTAAAATGGACTGTGGCAAAGTGGAAAACTGTTCTGTAGTCAGAGGAATCAAAATTTGAAGTTCTTTTTGGAAAACTGGGACGCCATGTCATCCGGACTAAAGAGGACAAAGACAACCCAAGTTGTTATCAGCGCTCAGTTCAGAAGCCTGCATCTCTGATGGTATGGGGTTGCATGAGTGCGTGTGGCATGGGCAGCTTACACATCTGGAAAGGCACCATCAATGCTGAAAGGTATATCCAAGTTCTAGAACAACATATGCTCCCCATCCAGACGTCGTCTCTTTCAGGGAAGACCTTGCATTTTCCAACATGACAATGCCAGACCCACATACTGCATCAATTACAACATCATGACTGCGTAGAAGAAGGATCCGGGTACTGAAATGGCCAGACTGCAGTCCAGATCTTTCACCCATAGAAAACATTTGGCGCATCATAAAGAGGAAGATGCGACAAAAAAGACCTAAGAAAGTTGAGCAACTAGAAGTCTGTATTAGACAAGAATGGGACAACATTCCTATTCCTAAACTTGAGCAACTTGTGTCCTCAGTCCCCAGACATTTGCAGACTGTTATAAAAAGAAGAGGGGATGCCACACAGTGGTAAACATGGCCTTGTCCCAACTTTTTTGAGATGTGTCGATGCCATGAAATTTAAAATCAACTTATTTTTCCCTTAAAATGATACATTTTCTCAGTTTAAACATTTGATATGTCATCTATGTTGTATTCTGAATAATATATATATATATAAAAAATCTGTGAGTCTTTCTGTTTAGTTTTGTGGCATATATTTCACGTGTTCTAGCTTTGAAAAATATTGACCTTCCTTCCTTTTATAGTGCTTTTATAAAATAAAAATTCCTAATTGTGTTCCAAACGTGTTCCTTTCATTATCATGTCTCCTTGATACAAGTCAGGAGGAAAATGAGATGTTTCAACTTCACGTGTAGGAAATGCAGTTCATTCCTCCCACTGATTTGACAATGGGTGGGGTGTCATTTTCACAAATGATATCAAGTGCACAGTGCCAGAGGAAATACCTCTCCTTCAAAACAGAGGAATATTTCCTTCATGAGGTTTCTGAATTCAAATAGTTCAGATTAAAAATGTTTTCGAAAAAAAGTGAATGTTTTTGTATATATTTTGACTGAAAGTCTGCACCTTATATGTTTCAGGAAGCAGCAGTTGAGAGGAAGATCACTGACTCATCGTACCCTGGCAGCAGTGGAGGTTCATCCAGTGGCCTTTCATTTCAACCACACAACTAGAGGTTAAACATTAAGCCCTGTCTGGATATACCATATACTTGCCTGAGGAGTCTTTTTGGACCTAATCTGAAACAAGCAAATGAACTATGCCACTGTGATGATGAGTTAGAGATCATATCACTGGGCTTAAGCCACCCAGAGAGACTTGATCAGTAATTCAGGGATAAAGAATGAAAACTACAGAAACCATTTGATTAAAATCCAAACATATGGACTGCGCACAATAAAGCCTTTCTTGAAAGTTTAGCGATAACAATAGCTGCAGTCAGAACATTTGGACAACCTTTCAGCTGAATGTGTTTGTTCATATGCTAATGAAACGACAGGAAAAAGCACCAAGCACTCACCTTCATCTTAACATTGTTGAAACATTTTGAAAGCAAGGGCTACGCGTGCCTTTAAAGAAACAGTCTGCCTCAGGGAGACTGTGATAAACTCGAGGGACATGTTTTAGTGACTTTGACTCAAAAAGAAAGACAAATATCTGGATAAGACATTGAAAACAGACACAAATAGAACAGAGGACAGCCTTCCAGCCTTTGCCGCATTTGCAAAAGAGCATATCCCAGTTGTGAAATTTTCTTGGCACTTTTCCATGGGAACTGATCCAGAGTGCATTGAGAAGTACTTCCAGGGAGGTCTTGTTAGTGTTTGAATAATATTGTGTGGATTGAAACCAAAAGTACATTTCTCAGCTCATCTCTGGGCGGCGGCACGTCTACTCTGAAGGAAGAAAAATGTCCAGCAAAATGTAGAGCTTTAGTTAAACTTTGATCCTGTTTGTTTCTTCACAAGTCGGGAAGCATAAAACAGTCAGCGGATCCCGAAACCACCTCTTACAAGCCAAACTTGCGCCCCAGCTGAGGAAAAAGAAAGCTTTTGTCATACCCAGGCAAGCGTGCCGGCTAAAAGGGGGCTCAGCGAAAGAAGAGAGTCTCTTAGGCAAGGACGAAGTGAGGCGGGCTGGGATGGAGTGCAAGCATGAGCCTGCTAGAAGAGGAGACAGCTGGGGTGGGCCTACAACTACAACATCCTCCACCCTCAACAAGACAGGAGCAAACACATCCCTGGAGAGGCACAGTACTAACATCATGGAGAAGGATGACCACTGCAGGGTCAAAACAATGCCAGGCTTGACCTCCTGCCAGATGGAGCGGAAAAACAAGTAAATATTTTCTTCCATATCTTGTTTACAGCTTTGAATCTGAAGAACATGATATATTATAGTATATTACAGCCTGCTTTCTAAAAAAATAAATAAATGAATGCAAAACACAGAGTTTTAATTTTTGTTGTTTATATAAGGGTTTTCCCATACTGGGGTTTGTGATTTGATTGAAAAGCTAATAAATAAAATATTTCATAATTCAGTTGAAAGTCAGTTCAAATTTCGAGTTTTTAAAAGTGTAAAGTTAAAAAGCTAATAATTAAAACAAACGAATAAAAATAACATTAAAGCAATTAAATTACAACACTTGCTAAGACATCATGTGATCATAGACCAACATCAGAGAACTTGTTGTGGTTGTTGTTAAATTATTTGAATATTTATAAAGTAAATATTTTAGATCAAAGGGTTTAACTGACAAAAAAGTTTGGGAATACCTATATTATATGATTAAAAAAAAAGAGAGGATAAGGAGCGATGACAGACATGAAACTGCAAAAACTATGTAGGAAATTGATTGCAATGGTTGTAAACTGGGGCAATGGTTAATTATACAGTTAAGTGTCATCATACAATGTCTAATTACTGCAAAGATACACAAGTCAAGACAAATTTATTCTTTAAAAGATTAATGCTTTTACAGACAGGGCGACATAAGAACTGTATAGATGTAGCTGCCATCCCCAGACATCAGTTCTTACTAAACCCTCAGTGACACATTTGTTTCCCTCACAGACACAGATGAGCCATACAGTAATAGCTCTTCAGTTCATACCCACTGACCGTAATGCTCAAGTTGTGGATAATGTTAGCTGGAAAAAAATGCATAATAAGGTTTCCAGATGACCAGGCACACCATTGCAAGTGCAGTAAGTGGCAGTTCACACCAGTGACTGTGAGATAGATTGGTTTTACAGCCCTGCTGATGACAATTCAGACCCATTTCAGATGGTCCAAAACTGTTTTTGCAGAATTTAAGAGGTTGCTATGGTGTTCTTACAGCTTTGGAGTGTGTAAAATGGCGAGAGAGGAGGTTGTGGAAAGGCTGAGATGGAACAGTTAATTCAGTCACGGTTTCATACCATTCCTAGGAAGAGACGCTGAACTAAATGTCAGCATTTTCTCTGTTTTTCTTTCGTTCTCTCTCTCCTTGTATGGGATTGATGTCTCCACACAGCAGCATGATTTGATGAGATGCAGAATGCTTTTCTTTCTTGCATTTCCAGATGCTGATAGCATGAAATTGGAAAATGATACAGTGTGGTCCAAAAGTCTGAGAGCAGTTTTTTTCTTCTAAGAATGTTTTAGGATTAGTACAATTTAAGTACAGGTTTAGTACAGGTTTTGTGGACAGTGATGTGTAATTGCACATTCATGGTTTGAAAGTTCTTAAATCTCTCTGATCTCATCACTCCACACCTGCAAACATTTCCCAGAGGAAAACTGTCATTTTATCCCATCCTCCCAGTGAACCATAACATCCGACAGGGGAATCTGACCTTTGATATACAATCCTAGGCCTGCTAGGTCCCCAAATCCTCAAGCTGTAAGGGAGGTTCCCTCATCTGTCCAAACTGTGAGCCCACATATCATACACAGCATGGGAACATTATTTATTTCCCTGAATTCCTACCAATACTTCTTGGTTTGAGGAAGTTCTTGTCTTTCCCTTCATGTTAATGAGAAGTTAAGCATGAGGGTTATGATTCAGGTAGGATGGATCAGCTAAGCAAGCAAAACCTCTGCGGTCTAAATTGAACTCCACCCTTGAGGCTCAGGTGTCCGTCCAACCAAGCGAGCGTGTTTGCCGGACGACTCTCTCCCCTGACACCCAATCCTCTGAAAGAGCTGACACATTGATTCTATACCTGACACTGATGAAATGTGGCCACTTAATTTGGCGTGAAAACAGAATGTGCGAACTTACAGCCTCTGTATGTGATTATGTAAATACATACAAGGCCGTTAAAAGTCATAAATCTCTGGTAATGAAAACAGTGGTTAAGCAAAAGGTTGCGTAAATGTTTTTCATTATTTGCTCACCCTCATGTAGTTTGAAATCCACGTGATTTTCTTTCTTCTGTAGAACACAAATGAAGTCAGGAACTGACAGCCTCAGTCACCATTATCTTTCATTGCATGTTTTGTCCCATTAAATGAAAGTGAAATGGTGACTGAAGCCATCATTCTGCTTCTACTTTAGTGTTCCTCATCAGAAAGAAATGGTTTAAGGGTCATAAAGGTTTGGAAACATGAGGGTGATATATAATAAAATATATACTTAAGAGGTAACTACAGCTTTAAAAAAAATTGCTAGAGAAAACATTTGTCTAATTTGACTTTTGGGCTCAAACAGTTTCTGACTATAGCCCTTGTGACAACCTCCCCGCGTGACAGCTAAAGCCACTCTCTCCAGATCTATTCTGTATCCTGGTTCTTCGCTGTTGAATTTGGAGTGTACCAGACGTCTGCCAGGAACATTGCACAGCATAGCCACCCTTTTTTTTTAAAAAAAAGCAAAAGGGAAGCGCAAACCTCGTCCAGTGCCCCAGCCTGCCCGCCTCATACTCGATGCGCATTTGGAGCGCACGAGAGATCATCATTCGCAAACTTTACGAAATCCGATCCAGGCTCGCGCTGCTAAGGGGGAGGGGGAGAGTGGATGAAAACACATGAAGTTAAATTAGAAAAGCTCGAGAAGCAGCAACAAAAGAGACTGTATGCAGAGTTAATTAAGGTAAGAGAAGTTTAGTTTGACACGGTGCTTCTGAAACTTTAAAAAACAACAATAAAAAAAAAACGCTTAGATTTGTGAAAGGCATGTGCTGAAGTCATGTTTAAGCTCTGAGGTTTGATGACATAGATCGTTTAAATTATATAATGTAATGCATCTTCTTTAAAGCGAGAAGAGAGCAATATTTTACTTTTGATTGAATGCATGCTGTTTTAAAAGAACACATTACAGACTTGTTGCCAGCCACTTTGGGTTGTCTTTAGGCATAGACAGACAATAGACAGAAAGTTTCTGAATGAAGGAATGAACTTTGTGGGAAAGTTAAAGTGACAAATTGCTCTTTGTGGATTTCAGACATTTTTTTTTTTTTAACTGTAAAAAAATAAAATAATAATAAAAAAAAAAAACTTATAATCTAAAATGTGCTTCATGTGGTAACATCTAAATTAACTGGTTATTTCTAGGAAAGTGTATTTATAGTGTATTTATTTATTTAAAAATTAGAATGCATTCGGTGAGTAAAGCCATAACTGTATTAAATTAACTTGTATTCAGATATGACAGGGAAATTTATAAGAATAAGGAAGAAATTAAAACTGCATCAGGTAATTTTGTAATTAATTATTATTATTATTATTTTAAACTTCTTCTTGAAAGTACTATGGTGGGTGGGGAAAACATGTACATTAAATTAAAAGAAAAGAAAGAGAAAAATAAAAAATAAAAGGAAAATTAAGAGAAAAAAGCTGCATGTATGTTTTTATAATTATCAGATTTTTGCTCCAGGTTTATAAATTATTATTTTTTTTTTTAAACACCGTAAAGATAAATGGAAAAGCTTTTTTATCACAGTGCTAGATGTTGTGTTGCATGCACTAAATAAAGAGGCATTTTTACTTGTGGAATGAAAGGCAGATGCACATTATTCATGCTCTATTATAATTTTACATGCCATGTGATATAAAAATTTTGCAAAGCTCCTTTGAGTCTGGCAAACTTGCACATAAGACAAACGGGATAGATGTAGAACACTCTTGCCTTTTTTTACTACCTTTTTTTTTTTTTTTACTCCCATTGGGGCTCTGTCAAGACAAAAAAACCTACCTGCTTGGATAGAGAAAAAAAAAAAACTCAAAAAATTGTTTTCAGGTTTGCTGCCAACGTCTGAGTTTGAGTATATAAGCTAAGAACTACCTCAGGGAAACCTGGAGTGGGTTAGTTATTCAAGAGGTCTATTTGGGAAACAGATTGTGTTTATGTTGCACAGGTTAACCAGACTCATATTAAGAGAGTCAAGCCGTTCAGCCAGTGATGTAATTGTTAGCAGTCTGTTCCTCAGAATGTAATGTTCTGGTATAAGATGTTAAGAGTTCTGTTCCTTTCATTTATTTTGTATCCAGGATTTTCAAACACACTTGTTTTATTTACTGAAACTTTGATGGCACAGTATATCACTGTGGGTCAAAGTTTAAGCATTTAAATGTAGACATTGTCTCGTAAGTGATGATGGAAAGAAATGAACCTGTCAGCATATAAACCCAATGGCTCCTGTGCCTCAGAGAGATTTCTCAAGGCATGCTGCAGTCTCAAGCAAGGAATTTTCTCGGCTGTTTGAGGAATGCTAAGGGGAGGGACTAGAGCCCCATGGTGAAGGAAATACTTTCTGCAGCTCGGAATGGGGCTTTTTTAGCCCAGTCAATAAACCTTTGCCCATTTTTCAACAACATGACTGTTTTAACATCCATCTTTGCCAAACTATGGCGGCTAGAACTGCACAATATCAGCATTAAGATTTATTTACAGGAGGTTTTTAGAACTATAAATGTGTGAAAGCATTGTACGGTCTACAAAAGTTTGCCCGCAGGCTCTGTAAATCACAGCAAACTGTGAAAAGAATAATTTTGACCACAAATCCTTGAACTTTATATATAGGATTTCTTTTATAAGTCTGTGCGCAAAAAAAACGACGACAAAAAAAAAACTAATATGACTCATTTTTTTAACAGGGGACTCATGAAAGCTAGAATTACTTGAAAGACATATAATACTCTTGACTTTTAAAATAATTATATACTCCCATTTGAGCACATTGCTACTATAGCTGAAATTTAAAAAGCAACCAAATGATTGTGACAGCAATGGTGAGATCATGAAATAAAATACAAATCAGGCTAATATTTGCCAAAACCTGTCCAATTATTCTGTCTAATAAAAAAGGCATGTCATATTATATGCAGCAACCTTTTGTTTGTTAGGCTGAAAAACAATTAAGTGCACTTTTAAAATAAACCCTCATAATTGTGGGAATACTTTGTGGGTTGTGCTAAATTTTACAATTATAACCTAGGTTGAGCAATACTTGCTTTGTGAACTGAAAAAGCACTGCAAATGGCATAGCTGTGAATGTGTTGTATAATTTTCAATTGTCTCTCGAGTGATTGTTGTGTTTTTCTACCATTACAGACCTCAGCAGAAGTGCCAGTTTGTCGGAGAAGGAGCTGAAGGAGGCACGGACCAAGAGGTCAGATCATTGCTGCTCAGCTCCAGGCCAATTCCAAACTCTAAAGGCGTCCAACTTTTCAACCGGCGCAGACAGAGAGTGAACGCTTTCACACTCGTAAGCGTTGCAGGAGGGAGAGTGGAAAGCATCCAAGAATGTAATTGATTCATCTTTTGAAAGTCCACGGGACATGGGACAAACATCACTCGACTGAGGACCAGGACAAAGAGTTGAATCGTAGAAAACCTCACGTGGTCCGGCCGGCAGAATCTGCAGTACTGGGAGTGACATGGAAGATGCTAGTGAGGTTACACGGGAGGATGTAGCAGAAGAAAGTGGCCAAGACAGACACTTTCTCCCTGTCAACGAGAAGGATGAGGAGCTTCAGAAGACCTCTCAGAGCATGTGAAGGATGAGGTTACTCTTAGAAGTGATAATACCCCTGCTGTTATGGACAGAACTGGACAAGATGAAGCTGAAGACAATGGAGCACAACAATAAAGAAATCCCAATGGATTACAGTGCACAATGCAATGGAAAAGCAGATAAGACAGTGACCTAAAACAGCCCACCATCATGAACAGAACAGCTCGCCCATTTTTCTCCCCAACAACAGTAGGATCCTCTGAAGTCATGGACGTCCCTCCAGCCCCATCTTATGACTCTACAGCACACTTTGAACCTTCAACTTACCAAGTGCACCCAAGACCTGTTTTCTCTCGCCACCACCACCTCCACCTTCATATCCAACTCCTCCTCTCCCAAGCTTCTCCAGCCCCTCCTCCACCTAACACAGCCCATGCTCCCTCACCTAAGCCTTCTTCTTACTACATCCGCCCATATGCCCCCAGGCCACATTTGTCCCAAACCTCTTGAGTGAGAAGAGAGATCTGTCACTCCCATCAGAACTGGCATCCTGACGAGGGCAGGCTCGCAGAGCGACCCGCAAGTCGATTGTTCACATTTCAGGAGAAGCCAAAAGTTGCTCCGAATTTTCCCGAACTCCTGTCCTTAGTGCAGTGTGGAGATGAAAAAGAAGAAAAAAACCCCCAGCCAGATGCAGGGCAGGAAGAGGAGCTACTGGCTCTTGGGGCTGAAGCCTCAAACTTCCTGGGCCAAGGATGAGGATATTCACGAGGGAAGCTGCACGGTGCCAGAGTGGGGGGCTTCGAGTTTGAAAAGCTCCAGGACACGTGCCAGGATAGAGCACAAGCCTGAGCAAACCCTGACCGATGCTTCAGGAAAAGGAGCCGAACTGTTTGCCAAACGCCAGTCGAGGATGGAAAGGTATGTCCATGGCAGCAAGGACCCGAGATCGCCCTCTCCTACCATGTCCTTGCCTCCTTCGTGGGTGTATCCATCCAACATGCCCGGTCGAGTGAAGGCCATAGTAAAACTCCTCCAATATAAGTACACAAATTTCAAAAACACTTCAAGCTCAGCAGGCAAAACTCAGAAAAAGACTGTCCCTGCCAAAACGGCATCCACCTGTTCCAGCTCCACCTCCAGAAATACCCTTGGAAACCGAAACGGCTGCACTAAAATCGAGATGGAGCTGTCCAAAACATCAGCCATACCAGCTCAACTCATCCCTCTTCATCTTCAACCCAACAAAAGATCCCTACAGCACTCTTCCCAGAGCTGCCCCAGCTCCTAAATCTGCCGTGACCGCTCACTCCTTCTCCAGACAATCATCCCTTCCAACAAGCTCGTTGCCATCTCCGTACAGCCCATCTGCCGCCTATCGGTCAGCCCATTGCTTTTCACCTCCTATGACGCCTCTTAGTCCCATCACAGCAGGCAGTGTCAGTTCCCCAGTGTCACCTTTAGCTCCAGAACGTGTGGCTTCACCTCGCTCTGGCGTCCAAGCATGCCACGTCCCACGTTCTCCACCAAAAAAGCTGGTATCAGCCCACAGGTGTGGAAACCCTCTTCATTCTTTTGAACCTTTTCAAATTCTGCTCTTCTTCTCTGTCTTTATGTACTCTTCAGACCAAAGTATAATGGAAGTAAAGTAAAAGAGATACATATCAGACTGACTGTCCACTTAGAAGTAACAAGAGAGCAGGTAAGGTACAAAAAAGTAGCTCTGCAGGAAACACGAAATCTAGCACTTTTGGTCAATAAATAAATCCATTTGCCTATAAAACTGACTTAAATTGTAATTCATAAAACTGGCCACCAGAGGGCCATAAATTGAACCTTACTTATGTTTTAATTAAGACATTGTAATTGAATGCAGCTTTGAGTTTCAGAACTACAGTTTATTCATTTTTGTGCTGATGCCAGATATATTTTAGGTACAAAACCAGTGTGTCATTTTCCAACCACATGCCTCCAAGTTTTCAGGTTGGAGTTGGTACAAAGCTCATAAGCAGTTTAGCAGATGGTGTTTTGCATTTTTATGATGTACCAAATATACAATTTAATATAAAGTAGGATGATATGAGAGCCTCTTCCTATTATGACACCTGTACTGTTCTTTATCTTAATTAGTTCTGTGTGCTTTTCTTTGATTAATAGTTCTAGTTTACAACTTGCATACTGCACAAACAGTATGTACTTAATGTAGTGGGCATACACTCCTCTATGTGCTACTGCAGGCATCTGATTTAAACAAAGCATGATTGAGTTAATGTCATTCTAGCTTTTATTTTTATCACCACATACCCTACCTATTTTTATTCTGATTGTTTCCAAACAAATTGTTTCATTCTGGCTTCTTCTCTTTCAAATGCTTTGGTCTACTCTGTTTCATTAAAGCACAGTTTCTTTTCTGTCTCTGGTTTTCATACTTTATTATCTTCTTCTGTTGACTAATTTGCTGAATTTCCTGTTTGGATTTCTTCTTCTATTTTCAGCATCCCCTCTAATCAGTTTCAGTTTTTGTTAGTGTCTGTCCTTCTCTTCAGCGATAAGAATCCCAGGCTGGCTTTCCCGAGTCGTTTTTATCTGTACCAACAAATCAAAGAAATGCATATCAGAGCCCACCCGCTCGTGTGGTGCTCTGACCCACAATGCAATTCTAAAAAAGATTTTTAACGCTGACTGAATATGTATGTGCCCCGCAACATTCCTGGTCTGCCTGCTGAAAATGCACATCTGAGCCAAAAACAGGCCCCTGTGGGCTTGAGCTTTAGGCTAGCGGCCTTGACCGCTGGCCTCGCTCATGCTTGGAAAAAACACATTTGCTGGAGGTGAAAACATTACCCCAGCAGTCTCGGCAGGGATGCAAAATGCCATATCTCCAGTCAACGGTTAGTGGTCCTACGGCCAGCGTGTATGCAAAAGCGATCTGAAGGGATGTTCAATGATATCCTTGGTGTGGGCTGGGTTACAACTACTCAGGACATGGGACGCACGCAGGAAATAAACACCACCTCCGTGTCACTCACAGGGTGTCATGAGAATGGCGTGATATCGACCACATCACAGTACTGACGTTGCAGGCAGTGCGTGCAGGCGGAGTGTTTTAGATGCTTCAGTGGCGTGTTATAAAGGCTATCGTTAACCAACGTGGGCTTAAGAGAAAGCGTGGCATTTGCACTGCTAGATTGGAACTTTAAAGGTTGGGATTTTTACTGGTTCTTGAATGACGTTTGGATCCAGGCGATTGTTCTGTACTCTGGTACAGACTCCCGTGTGAATGAGAAAAGATGTACTGTTCCAGTGCATTCACGCACTATCTAGATTTATAACAAACGTTGCATAAAAAAAATGAATCATAAAATGGCTCAATAATAAGGATGTGACAGCTGGCGGTAAGTGTGAGCTAACTGGATCAACCAGCTATATAATGTATATAACTATGTATTTTATAATAAATATAAGAATAGTCTGATAATCGATATAGAGTGATGACAATATATAATATAATGAGTCTCTCTTATGCATGTCTATGTATTTGAAATTGTTGCATTATTTTTGATACCACTGCGGAAAAAAAGTCGTGGTTTGCTTTATTGCCTCGTTTGGAACTATTCTCCTCAGCCAGCCTTATGCTTGTCGCAAAGTTATCCTTATTGGAATTTGTTAGCATGATGATGCCAGATGAATAACACCTAATATGGCAACATTGATGTCCTGCCTGACGATTATCTGCCCAGTTTGAAAAGTAAAACGTAGTGACTTTTGATTCACTCTGGTTGTGCATATAATAAAGTTTCAGCTAGTTAGATATGTAAAGCTACCATTTTTGTTTGTAAAAAAATCTAGAAATTACTGATCATTTTACTTTAGACTTTATTTGATAGCACTTTATACAAATTTTTTTTAAAGCAGCTTCACACAGTAATAAACATGAAACAGAATCAATGAGGTAAAAACTCCAAATGTGGGACAAATTTAAACTTCTGCTTGTAAAACAGTTCTATTACAATATGTTTATGGCAAAAAGATATATAATAATACATGTTAAAAAAGTATTTTTTTAATATATTATAAAATTAAAATACTTTAAACGGTATAAAGCATCAAAACGTTGTCTATAAAATACAATATAATTTTTAAAATAAACATTAAATAAGGGGGCGTACATTTTTAATATGAACTTTTAAATAATAATATGTAAATACAAATTATAAAAATGTATATATAAACTGATCACTTACCACATTTCTTTCTGTTGAGGTCAGTAGTAAGAATCTTCGGCGCAAAGCTAAAAGACATTTTGCACTATGGCCACCAGAAAAATACCTTTCTTTGAAGCCATGCTATTATTCAGTGCTGTGCGTTATTTGCGTGTATTTAGTGATAGAGAAAAGAAATTAAAGGGATGTCTCACGCGCCTAACAGTCATCGTTTCTTAACTTTTGTCTTATCAGATTACGGCAGGAGGACCCGGCACAACAAGCAATAGCCCTCGGCTCCACCACCCACCAACCTCAAAGAGACGCCAACAACCTCCACTGACGCTTCACAAGCCCTGAGGTGTTATCCAGCACAGGGTCGAGACGAGGCCCCAGCAGCCAGCCATCTAGTGACCTCTACATCAACCAGCCAATCTACAAGCCACACTCATCGTCCCCTTCACCCCAGGCCCATCCCATAAGTCTCCGTTCAGAGACATGCCCTCCCCACGCCGTATCCAAAAGCCCATTGCAACCCACTGCAATCTGCAGGTACCCGGTTCTAGGGTGTCGACCGCCACCTCTCCTGTGTCTCCACATCTGGGAAAACAGTGGTGCCAGTACCAGCAGCTGTCAGCCAGGATCAACAAAAGCAAAACCCACGCAATATTTGGCCAAACAAAACATCATTCAATGGCGCCAAGCGGAAAAAACAGTCTATCTCCCGGGGCGAATGAGCAGCCGCAATCTAACCCATCTCCCCAGTGCGTGGCCAGATCCATGCCTTACGACCACAAACCAGTCCATCCATTCAGCTCACGGATAGGGGGGGGCTCCAATTCGCCCACCCTTACCAGTCCCTCTCCCACACGCCATGATCCACTCTCCGGTGCAGTGTTGTAGTCAACACTCGTCTCGATGAACTGGACTCTGCTTGCCTACGGTGGAGTTCTTGGGGATTCAGGTCTGACGCTCTTCCTGGAGTTTAAGTGAAGACTAGCTACTAGATACCTGCCCCCGTGGGCATTGGGACGCAGCAGTCTTGCAGTGGAAGAAGAGGGGAGTGGTGCCTGAAGATTGTCGGAAGCCACTTAGGGTAAGCGATATCCTGTCCGCCTGCTTTCGTTGTAGACCCAAAGTGTACCCTTCAATATTGCATGTAAAGCATTTGGGAGTTTTTCTAGTACATTGCCTGGATGTTGACTATGTTGGACTGATTGTGATGGCACTCTGTTCGTAGTCACCGCCCTTCCTTGGTCGTTCCCCACCGTTTGGAGTCCGTACGTTGTTGTTTTTTTATCTCCACGCCGGTGATGCATTTCCCCGGTTTCCTTTTTTCCGTGCCCAACAATCGTGTTTATAGTCGTACCCCCCCAAAAAATCCCTCTAAAAGTCCCGATAAGAAATTTGTTGTTCTTTTCCTTGCATCCCCCCGCCTTTCCCCCCCCATGTCTCATGGTTTCCCCAAAAACTCTTCCACCGCCTGTTTTCCCCCCCCCCCCCCCCCACCAGTAATCCTCCGGCATGTTCTTACGCCCCCCCTCGGCAGGCCCAATGTGCCCACTGATGCCTGCCGTCCTGGATGCCTGCCCTTCTCCGCTTTGCTGTGTCCGGACTCCCTTCCCTTTAGGCCTCTCCCCGTTCTTTAAAACGTGTCCATTGTTTACTGTCTTGTGCTTCCCTGCAGCTGTTCGTGGGCTTCTGTCCCCCAACCCCTTCCCCATCTTTTACCTAACCCTCCGTTATTGGGAACGGTCCTGTTGGTGTGCCACTTGCATCCCCCCCGCCCGCCCCTGTGTCCTCCATGTCCTCCCCTCAATGTTTTACTCCCCCCGAGTCTGCCTGCCTTTCTGATCCTGGCCCCCCACTGCGAGGTGCATCTCCCCATTTTTCGCAACAAACGTCCCTATGCTGGCTGAATGCGCCCTCTCCCCTGTCCCCTCCCTCCCCTGGACTCTCTGTTGTTGTGGTTGGTTGGAGCTGACTGCATCGTCCAGATTAGATCTAATTCACGGTCCCTGCTTTGCCACCACATACCGTGTGCAATCACACTGCCGACTACATTTTTCTTTTACCGTGACCTGGTTCCTGGCACGTTCCAATTTTGTCTCCTTTCTATGAGTCACCCATGACGTAGGGCCCTCTTTACATGCCTCCGCACCAGTTTTGTCCCCCAAAGAAGCGGTTGCTGGGTCTTACTACATCCACCCTTTTCTCTTTTGCACGGATTTTCTCAAGTACGTCTGGAGTTATTCACCTCATTTGTTCAACTCTAAAAGCGTATGGTCCCTTTTCACTTTTTTTGTCTCAGTATGCTTTTTTGACAATGTGTTTAGAAGTATTGCCACGTCCCTAATATACGTAGGTTCGGCACTTGGCGGGCCAACTTGCCCCGACTTCTGACTGTGCTATTGCTGCATTGATTGAGCTGTACTGACAGAAGTGCGACCACGAGCAAAGTTTTTTATGATGCGGGAGAATGGTTTTAACGGGGGGAAACTTCTTACATAAACGTATTACTATAACTGGAAGCTGCTGGTGCTTTGGAAGCCAATGCGGGTTTCATATTAGTTTTAGTGCTGAACATATGGGGATGGAAATAAAATTGGTCTTATGCACAAACAGGCAATGGTGAAAAAATTAAGCATTAGGAGGTTTGTTCAGTGTGTTCATGAATGCACCTTGCTTAGATGGCAATTAGTTATATTTCCAAAGAGGGCAAAACTCCTCACAAAGGAGGGGATAGACAGAATTAGGGCTGAGCTTTATAATAATTTGTTAAAGAAGACTCCCACATGACATTTCAGTATGTCACATAAAAAGGGACTGAAGTCATTCTGGGTTAAGGTGACATGAGAGCGTCTGTATGGTAGAGGAAGGTGAATTCTGAATAATGGCTTGACTGTTTAGCCCATTTCCACAACTAAATCTATTTCATGTGGCACTTGTAAGGTTTATAATTTATGTAAGCATCACCTCTTACACGTGTCAGACTGTCTACAGCATGCATTTTCACATGCTAGGATAATTTGCTGCCATTACACACTGTCTAATGCGTGGTAGATGTGTAATTCACACTACTTAACAAACCCAATGTTTGTATGTCTTAGTTCTGAACTTACCATCTTGAAATCGGTCTGAAGAGCTTCATCCGACAATAGACATCACATTGTTAAGGGATTGCGTCTATCAAGGGTTCATGCTTACCAAGTGGACTCATGTTAGCCTGCGACTCCATACTGACGATCACTCAACACGATTGAGGAAAAGATCATTCTCTGAGTTGGTTGCCATCAGCAGATTTTTGAGTAGTTTGCTCATAGGGGGAATTTTGATTGACAGGAGCAGCAGCTGTAAAGTGGACCTCGCGGGACTTTGGTGAGAATACTGTTATCAACTCCACGGATGTTTACCGCCCCTGATGTACTGGTGAGATCCTTCATTTGCATTCTTGCTTGATTCAACTTACATATTCACTGTTCATTACAAACATTCATGTCTCAGAAATAACCGAGCGATCATATTTCTCTGTCTGTTCACGTTGTTTTAAATTAAGTGAATAAACACACACTACACAATTTGTCATATTCTTGATACAAATGTTTTCGTTTTCTTGCTACTATTTTGATGATGAAAGCACAAACCTGGGAACCTGTCTTAATAACAAATGCACACAGTGTTTCGTACCCTACTGATTTCCATCACTATGTAGACAAACACCTTTTTATTTTTTTGGGGCCAAAAAAAAAAAAAAGATTTTTTTAATTTTTTATAACAGATAGTATATTATAGTACGCTGTGAGGGAAAAGGTATGTTAGTCTGTAGTTTATATTCTGACCTCTTTTACTGATACTGTGATAGGACATGGTGGAGAACTATTTACATCAAAAAAACTGTAGGGAATTATTATGATTTGAGATTTGAGAAAATTAATCAAGATGCTATGTTGATATTGGTATTATTGGTGATTATTATTTTTTTATTATCCTGCTACTTACTATTTTCAGAATTGGGACAGGATCAGAAAATTATACTTAATATCAGTTAATCTCGTCTGGTGCATTGCATTCATAAACTAGAATTAAGTACAAATTCTTTAATCAAAAAAAAGTGTGGATATTTCTTGAGCAGATAAACGGCATTAGAAAGGACTACAGATGCTTGGGGCAATACCGCCACCTCTAGGACCAAAGTGATCAACTGGTTTTCATCAACTGCGTATCACATCGCTGGCACGGATACGACAAATATCGAAAAGAATGTAAAATATTAATCTTCACAAATATAAATTAGTCATTATTGATGGCGAGATTATTGAATAACTATATAATAACACCTAGATGTACTTTAGTATTCAAATGTAGCAGTATGCCTCAAAATATAGTACTCTAAAAGTAATTATTAATTAGATTAGTAATTGTTTGTATGTCTTCATCCAGGAACGAGTCTGCAACACATGGTCCCCAGTGCACGTCGCAAGAGAGTAGAACAGTTTGACTCTTTCTGTTTGGTAAACGCAAAGCCCGTTTTATGATATGCGAGAATTAAAAATGAGAGAAATAAAGGATGGATTGTCCATGAGCTACTATGAGCTGTCCATAGCATGTTAATATATTTTTTTCCCGTTTAGATACATTGACTTATGTTAACATGCTTCTCATTCTCCAGAGGACAGATGCTGAAGAAAGAACAGCTCCAATGGCAGCACTGATGAATTACAACAACAACCGGTAAGTGACAAAAAGACAATAAAACTCTTAGCTGGTCTGGTAAAATTGTATTGATTTTACATATTTAAAATGGCATGATTAGTGGCAGCGTTTAATATACTGCCCAAAGTATTACCACTTGCAAGCATGTATCGGACAATAAAAGGCGATGAGGAATGTAAATACAGAAATATGACAACTAAAGGGTCAATCAAAGGAAAGGAACAAAGTAAAAGAAAAAAATAAATAAAAAAGAGTTTGCATAGAACTTATGAAAAAGGTAAATGCCAGTCTCTTGCAGGGTGTGACAAGGGTTTGGGTGGGATAGGGGAAGGGGTTAAATAATCTACAACACCTCCATAGTAAGTATATTAATTGATTTTTTTATTTATTTATATTGTATATAAACCAACATCGTGTTTACATAATTCATTAAGACGGTGTTTGTTGGGAAAATTACCTTAAACAATAATATAGGAAATACTTGGTGAAAGACGTGTGTATAGGTGTGAAAGACATGCTTGGACCTTGTTGGTGAAATATAAATCATCAATTACAGGGGCTACGGGGGGGGGGGGCGCTGACCGGAACTTGTTTATTATGGACAGCTTGTTCAGTGTTTGACCGGGAAAGCTCGGTGTCCGCGGCTTGCGCGCGTGTCACGCCTTTTTCTCAGTTCTTTCTGGATGGTGTGGAATGTGTTCCTCGGGACCATTCACACACAGGTTACAGATATGCAACACATCTCATGACACCACTCCACAGCGGCGCGGGTGTTTTATCAGGGGCGAATCCCGGTAAAATTAATTTTCCCAACCAATTAAACTCCTCTACACCGGTGTTTATATAGTTGAAAAACGGAATGAAAGAGATTCCTTTCCAGAGGCAGAAAGCGTTTGGGTGCGGGTGGTTTGTTGGTGGTTTTCGCCGATGTGTTTGCTGGTTCGCAGCCTCTGCGGCTTTAAAAATAATAGATACAGGAAATCTCCTTTGAGGCGGTATTTTTGCCGCTCCGTTTTTTTTAGAGTTTTTCGCAGATTGAATCCGTTGAATCAACACAACAGTGTTGCTGGGCATGGACAAAATGAGGCAGAAAACAGCATCATTTTCAAGGGAGCAGAGGTCAGCTGCCTGTGTTAAGTGGACTTGTTTGTTCCGGATTCAACACTACTATGTTTGGGGACGTTTGTGTGATCTGAGGTTTCATTTGTTGCGTGTAATCTTTCTCGCCAACTCCTATGAATTGGCCTTTCATAGCTTTTCATTGTGTGTTTCCATTCATACTGGGAATGGCAAAACAAGTTAGGATCGGACTTTTTTGTCTTATTTATTCCAAACAGCATGTGAACTTTATGAATGTGTTTTTTTATGTATATAGTGCCCTGTAACAGTGCTATGTATTTAGTTATTGATTTGTACTGGTTATTTACATGATCCTCTCCTGATGAGTTAATTATGTTGGATTACATTCTCAAAATACTCAGCCAGGTAAAATAATAAAAATAAAGATAAAATAAATTTCGTGTTCCCAGGGAATTGGAATTAGTAGAAATATTTAGTTTTTCTCAGTATTAAAACCGATTCAGGATCACTGACGGAATACATCCCATTGAGTTATTGATGGGGACTTTAGTTTGTACACAAAAAAGTGTGTCCTGTCTTGGTGTTTTCTCCAGATGGCTGAACTGGACTATCTCCTTATCTGAATATGTCCTGTAAGAACAGAGACAGAATTCTTTTAGTGTGTCCTGATTTTAGTGTGTATTTGAGTTTTCAAATGACCGCCCCAGCCCAAATTTTAGTCATGAAATTAGATATTTTATCCAGTTTTTTAAAAGGTCTTTTGTTTAATTACAAAGGAGTGTATATATATAGTATATATCTACTATATATATATATATATTATATATCTATATCTATATATATATAGATATATATATATATATAGAAAATTTAATAGTACTTTTTTTTTTTAAGAATCTTCCACTTAAATGCTATTCCATACTATGACAGTACACTATTTGACGAAAGGGCCTGAGGTCAATATTACGAAAACCGAGTAACAAAGCCCCATTAACGTAATCCCATAAAGCTTGTGCGCTATATTGAAGTTAAATTTCTATGGCTCATGGAGACTTGTGGCATAAGCCAAGGAACCATAATGGACCAAACTGTTATTGGGCTTGTTAGTATGTGTCCTTTATGGGGCTTTCTTAGACGTGTGTTCAGTAATTGTATGGAAAATAGTATCCAGTTTTCTATGCCGTTGACTACACCAACATAGGGTTCAGAACAAACCTTGCGTAGCCTCAAATGCCAAACCAAAAACCAACTCTTTATTTTGGGGTGCCGTCTCGCTTAACGTGACTCTGAAGCCCCTTATGGATATAGCCGTTTTTCTGCCACTTACATCCTCAATGCAGGTAACGCAATAATGTTGCCTCATGTTTTTTCCATCATATGATGTTCCATGGTAAGATATTCTCGAGTAAATTGTTGAGATAAAGTGAACAAATCTCCCATGAGTTCCCATTTCTGGACCTGTGAACATTTCGCCTGTGAAGCGTGATTCTACCGTTAAGTTTCTTGATGTCGTAAATTCCCGGCCTTCCAATGTTACTAGTATTGATGGTGTAGTGACAGACCCGTCTGGAGGGTGTGGGGGTTATTGGCGTGCTTTAGAGTGGCTGTTGCCTCTGTAGACAGTCTAACCCTCCCTCGACCATATGTTCCCATGTTATCGAGAGCGCTGTTGTGTTTTGTTGGAAAACTTAGACGCCTGATGTTTTTCACAACCAAATCCATGGCCAGACTGTCAGCATAATATTCATGGAAACTGAAATCAACCCTGCTGTATCTTAAATTAAACCCTATGAATTGGCGTTTCAGGAGCAATTAAAACAAAGTCAAATCTGATACTTAAAGGGTAGGTTCACTACCAAATAGGAAAATTCTGTCAAGTGAATTACGCACCCTCATGTGGTTCACAAACACGGAAGACCTTGCGTTCAGTTGTCGTTAACTACAATCTAAGAGTTTTTTTTCGATGGAATCTCTGGACCTAGTCTGACCCTGCATAGCAGCAATGCACACTGAAAATGTTTTGCCCATGTCCATAAACGTAGCAAGGAGTATCTGTAAACATAATCCATGTGACATCAGTGGTTTATCCAAACAATTATACGAGCAGCAACGAGAATACTTTTGTTACAAAAGCTGCGTCAACGCGATATGCTCTGTGTCATTCAGATCAAATCCCCCCCCGCCCCACCCCCCCACCCCCCCCCCCCCCCCCCCCCCCCCCTCCCCCCCCCACCCCCCCCCCCCCCCCCAGCCCCCGCCCCCCCCCGCCCACCCCCCCACCCCCCCTCCCCCCCTCCCCCCGCACCAACGTAGGAAACACAAGTTTTTTTCGCGTGAGCGAAGCTGAGATATTCTGTCCAAAAATGTGCTACAAGGGTGATGCGGGAGGAGACAAATTGTTGAATCAAGTCGTATTTTTTTTCTTTTGCGCACGAAAAAACTATTGTCTCGTAGCTCGTATGTAGTGCGATAACCACTGGATGTCACCTGGATTATTTTCGTTTCGGCTTGGGAACAATTTCCGTTGCATGCTGTTATGCAGGGTTCCAGAAGCTCAGATTCCAGTGAAAAAAATCTTAATTTATGTTTCCGAAGATGAATGAAGGTCTTATGGGTTTGAAACCACACAAGGGTAATTAATGACAGAATTTTTATATTTGGGTGAAATCTTACCCTTTAATATTCACCTAAAAATGAAAGTTCTGTCATCATTTACTCACCCTCACGGTCCTTTCTTCTGTGGAACACAAAAGAAGATATTTTGGGAAAAATATTTTGAGAAGTGTTTTTTGTACATGCAATGAGCGTCAAGTGTTATTTTGACTTACTTTGTATGGACAAAAATGGTTAATGCTTTAAAACTTAAAAAAAATGCATGAAATAAAATTAGTTATATCAAATAAGTTGAAGTACTTAAATGACTAAACTGAAACGAACAGAAAATAGGAAATTTTAAAATGTAAAAAAAAAAAAATTTAAAGCTGAAACTTTAAAGGTAAAATTAAATTGAAAATATAGAAATAAAATATAACTGAAATATACTTTAAAATTATAAATAATACTAAAATAAACAATGTCAGGTTTGTGATAGAGTGTAAAAACTGCGTTTTACATTTTCAACTTTACCCTAAGAAATAAAAAAGGATCTATACATGGTTGACTACTGTTTGGAAGAAGAAAGTGTATTTGAACTTGATTTTCTAACATTTGTCTTAGTAAACATGGAACTGGTGTTTATGGGTGACCATCAGGATTAAGTTACGTACTTGTGTAAGGATTCAAATCCCGAACCCCTAATATGACCACTAAGCAGATCAATAATTAAGCGTCTAATCGTCACCATACTTCTTCTTGTCATCTTATTGTCCCTCGTCATGTCCTGCAAGTGCTCTTTTATTGTCTATCGACCTCTTTTTGGTCTTAGACAGATCATGGATGTGACCCCTCTGTGCACCCATACTATATGACCAGGTCTGATTGGCTGAGCGTGGAAGACAGCTCCCCGATCGGCCAGCAACCTGGGCCTGATCCCTACAGAGCAACTCACATACTTTTACAGCTCCTCAACCTGGCTGACAAACAGCTGATGGCCAGTAATTATAGACACCTTGCTCTGTAATCACAGTCTGAACATGTTACCCAGGCGGGCCTTTTAAAAGGACATCTTAACGTTCCCACTGTCAGACGCCCACCCCTAGCAATCTTTAATTCCTCCTCTCCAAATTCTCCTCCTCCTTTACATTGGTGAGCCTCCCCAGCCCCTCTTTGTCTTTATTCAAAATGAAGATGTTTGGGGGTGTGAGCAAATGGTGTGCGATGAGAGGGGACATGCACATTCCCACAGCCGTCTGAGGGGCCCGAAAGTGCAAGCCATGGCCCTGTGTGTCTCAGGAACCCCATTCAGTCTCTTGCTTTATGGGAGCTGATGGGGCCGTGATGATGCCTATTGGATCACAACACACTGCCCCTGATGCAACAAAAAGCATTGACTGCTGTGTTTGTTGCACACCTGTAATGTGTGTGGCTAGTGGTATTGTGCAATAAAGTAGTCTACCTTTCTGATTTCCCGAACGTGTTCTAGTGTCGTGGTTTTTTTGTCCTTGCTTGAGCTCTTGCATGTGTTTCCTTTCGTGATCCCCCTCCAAGCTCATGTTGGTGATGGGAACCACACGTCAGTTCCCCCTTCTTCCTCTGTTGCTCTGGAAGGAGTTTATTTCCATGACCGCTTCCCAGCAGGCCCTTACTCTGTCTCGCATTAATATTGAGCTCCACAGTCTACACTCAAACACATATGAATACAGCTAGAGTCACTCTCAGAACGTCCCATCAATTATTAACAAATGACCGCTTGTAACGTTAAGTTGATATTTGAGCCCCTGCTGATATTCAGCAATTATGTGGTAATAACAAATGGCGGTTCTTTGCCGTTTTATGGTTTTTGTTGTTGTTTGGAAAATAGGACTAAAGCTCATGTGAAGTGAGATTTGTACCCTTGCTGAGCTAGTAGAAGTGTCAATGTTCGGTGGTTCTTGATAGACCCCACACACAGTAAACTTGTCAGATGTTTTCATAATTCTAGGCCAGGGCACGATATTTTCTAACCATTTAGAACCCCAAGAACCAGAATATCATTGTAAGTGTTAAATCTTAAACTGATGAGGATGATTTCTGAACAAGGTTTCTAAAGTTTTCAATAAATAATATCTTTGCCATTGCAAAAAAAAAAAAAAAAAAATGTTGAAAAATGCTGCTACGGCAGTTGCTAAGGTTTTCTGAGCTTTTTTTTTTTAATTTTGTTGCTTAATTTGTTGCTATGCGGTTGCTAGGGTACTTGCTTAACGGAATGGTGTGCAACCAAAAATGAAAAATCTGTCATTATATGCTCCCTCTTGTTGTTCCAACCCTGTATGACTTTATCTTAGTGTTTACTTTCGCCCATACAATGAAAAGTTGTTTTGGACCTCCATTGCCTTTTCATAATAGTGGGGCAAAAAACAGGTCTTCAGAATATCGTCTTTGGTGTTCCCATAGATGCAACAAAGTCAGACAGATTTGAAAACAATGTGAGGGTGCGAATTCTCACTAGATGCAAGTGCATATCAAATCAAAAAGTCAGATAGTTCAGACAAACCATAGTACATTATTATTTCTGTTTGACCTGGTGTTCATTTGACAACTGGTAACAAAATTTTGCACAGCTTCGTCTCTATCCTGGGTTATGTTTTTATTATCCTATTAGAATTTGTTTAAAATTAAAAATACTTTTAAAAAAACTTTGTTGCTTTTGTCATTTTTATATTTTTTCCACATTTCACTTTAGATTTAAGATTTTCTTCTTTCAGTCTGCTGTAGCAACTTTCCTTGTCCATCAACAAACTTATTTATTTGCTTTTTATTTAATTCTTTTTATTGTTGTTCTTTTTCTTCTGCACAATGATTTTTTTATATTTTTTATTTCAGGCAAATTACCAAAAACAGTTTTTTTATCCTGTTTTAGTTGTTGAGCACCCCGACACTCAGTGATTAGTGCATTCAACCCTAACTAATAGGCTCCGTGCACACGAGAGGGTTAGCCGCTTATCCAGATCCTTGCATACTGTGAGCACCACTTACTCGATTATTGATTCTTGCTTTAGCCGACAGCCATAATAAAGCCGGAAATACTACTATTTCCTGAGTCAGACTTTCCAAAAGTGATCCGTAACTGCCATGTCTTACGAATGCCCAGCCGTTCTAGTTCACTAGAACACAGATAATCAGAAGCTGTGCTCCTGGCGAGAGAAAAAGCACAAAGCTGTCATTATGGGATGTAGCAGCCAGGTGGTTCTGTTCCACGTGATTCACCAGTGCTGAGAGGTTTCAATACAAGAGCTTTGGCTGCCTGCCGTTCGTGCTATACACGTGATCCTGGTAAGTATATTCATCCACATCTGAAGTGAGTCGCAGCTGTACGTCTGATTGGCTAGGATAACTAAAGATTGCTGTTTAAGTGCTCTGTAATGCTTGCTGTCGGATTCTAATACACTATATCCACGTCCATGGCTCCCGGCTCAGGACTGCGCGGCTTGGACGGAGGGATGGGATGTCTTCATATCGGGACGCGTGGGAAGTCAGATGGTATGTATTTGACGTGAGACAGTGTGTGCAGTGAGATATGATGGCCCAAGACTCATGTCACCAGCCATCCATGGGAGTTAAGCCGATACCCATGGGAGAAATGGGGATATATGGGTTAGATTGGCGGCTGATGATACCCGACTCGTGACTCAGCACTTTCCCGCTCTCACATTCCTTCCCCTCCTGCTGGTATTGCTCTAGACCTGCCGTCAAACACACACCGGTGAGAGCCCAGTGGAGTTTGCCAGGGATCCTGTAAGATTTTGATACAACATTAGAGAAAGAAGGTCCGCACCCGTAAATAAGACTCACCGAGAACCATCTTTAGTGCAATGGTTAAGTCCACAGAAAACTTGGATTCAGTGGGGCCATGGCTCGTGGTTGGTGGCCATGTGCTTAAGACTGTGTTAGATATTTTTTTTTTTACTTTAAAGAGGGCCAAGAGATAATATGGAATACATTGTACAAGTTTTAATATGAAGCTTGTACAATAGCATTTGTGAATTTGGGTTTTGTTTTTCTTGAAAAATTGCCCTATTCCGTAGGTTTAAAATCACATTTATGTACATTCAACAGTGGCATGGGGGCCAGTGGCACTGGCCCCCCTAAAATAGTGCAGAATTTTTTTTATAGTCCAATAAAACATTTTTCAAACTATTGTTTTTACTTAAAAATTTTTTTAAAATCACCCTTTCACGCATAAGTTAGCTACAAATTTTTTAACGACCCTTGTTTCCATGGCGACGCGTCTGATTGTCACGTGACACACCGCGGCCACAAAAACAAACAGTTATCGCTATTCGTTTTTTTTCGTTTTTATTTTTTATTAAAAAAAAATTTCCAAAAATTTAAAACCCTTCCCCTGTAAATATTTGATATTTTCCCATTTTTCGTTTTAAAACCCTTTTTAAATTTTCTTGTCTAAAGAGAGAGCCTGCAGTTTAGAGTCCTGCAGCCCGGGTTTTACTACAGCCAAAAGTCTCTGGTACACATTTAATTCCCCCGTTTCCCCAATACATGAAAGAAGGGCTGTTGAACTGTGAGAATAGAGTAAAATTTTTTGTTTTGCTTGTGTGTCTGATATTGAAAAAAACCACGGCAAAATTACTTTAAAAAAGATAGTTTTTACTGCTTCCCTAGACATCATGGTTTTTTTTAAACACCAATGTATTGGGTTTTACATGATATGTATATTTAAAAGTATGAAACCTAAAAAAAACTTTTGTGGTTTAAAACACTGCATATTAGTTATTGAATTGTTATATGATAAGCGCGAGCCCGCTTGGGTCAGCGCCAGCCTCGCGCGAAAACAGTTTTAAACTGGCTTCTGTGACGCCACTGAAAATTTTAAAAACTACTCTCGGGCACAGAAAAAAAAAATCCAATATATGGTTCAAATGCTCAAAATTTTTAAATTTTTTACATTTAAAATTTTTTCGTTAAAAAAAATCTGCCCCACATTCGGCTACCAAACCCAAACACAAAAAGCAGCTGATGTGACCCGTGCTCCCCGAATCTTTGCGCGCATACAAAAATATAATTTTGATTGCAAATTGCTAGCTAGCAATATGTCGCAGAGCTCCCTTCTTAAATTTTTTAGAAAAAAAAACTCGGCTTGATGGACAGCCGGACACACGGCCTAACCTTACACCTATGAGGATGTATTTCTCATCGCTGCCTGCCATATGAGCCACTGGACGACTATTACCCTGATGTCTGATCCATCTATGCTGATGCACCCCACAATATCATAATTAAGCATCCGCCATACGTAAGTAGCCGTTTTGCAACCGTACCCAGTGGTCCGTTATTTTTTTCGCTCAAATGATCTTCGGGGTCGAAGTCTCGCATAAAAGTAATACTGGGTCCCTGATTTCGCAATGTAATTTCTGGCCGTTTGACCCCCAAATAAATTCTAAGCGACCCTCTGCCTGTCATACTCTGGACCACGCTTTTGACCGATGTTTTTATTCCCTTTCTGGACGTGGACAAGTATACCGTATCCATACCTTCCTATCACTGGCGGGACAGAAAGCTTCCTGACCTCAATCTAACTTAGATTATACTGTGTTCCGAAGATGAACAGAGCGGGTCTGTACGGGTTAGGAAACGGCATGCGGGTGAGCCAGTACAGCACCTAAATTTTCATTTTTGGGTACAGTGAACTATCCCTTTAATACACAGAGCCGTAGGTCAGTTTGTAAGTGCTACGCTACAGTTTTAACTCATTCCTTGTGCTCACGCGAGAGAGTGGGAGGTTGCACGGTCAGGGCAGCACCCAGCGCGGCGCTAATTGCGGCCGTTGGGAGGCCTGTGGGCCACCCCATTAAGGTCCGGGCCCACCCATTTTGTGCCAGGCACTATGAGTATGTGCGTGAAACTTTTCATTCTCGCGGTGTTCATCCAATAACCAGCCCCATAGGGGAACGCTTTGCAGTTTAAATATTCTACAGCTCAATCAGCGGCTTCTACCACACCCAGCACAGGATCCAAATGTGAATGCGTGGAAACACATTAGAGGCGGACCGTCCTTGTTCCAGTCCCGATAACCACCCCGCGATTCAGTTTTGCCGATATGAAACGTTTCAAACCACAAACCCAAGCAGTCTTATTTATCTTTATACTTCCGCGTAAGACATGCGACTCTGCGGAAACAGCAACGGCGGAGTGAACTCTGCCCCCTGCTTTCCTTCGTCAGACTTACTTCCACTCTCTGCTCGGGCTGCTTCCTCTTCACCCATCATAGTCGCCTCCCGTCGTAGGCACACCCTCACCCGCACGAAGTTAATAGTCTGTATAAAGTTAGTCGGATAACGATACTCTTCAGAGGTCTGCACGATTATCCTGCTGTTTGTGTTTCCGCAGCTGTGTCAGATTCAATGCTAGCATGTTCTTTCCTGACCGAATATATTGTTCCTTCTTGGCATTATGAATTTATAAGACACACTTCCAATCCTTGTGGACCAGTTCCCTGCCGCCGTGTTGTTAAATAAAATGGGAGGAGAAACAGAACCATCCAAAGATATAATTTCCGTTTCAGTCTTTTTGTGTATTACACGTGTCATAGGAGATAAATGCATTTAGCTTACTGCCGAACAATTTCCGGTGTATTTTATTTGTCCGGCTGCCTTCAGCCAACTGAAGCGTCGAGGACAGCGATACAAGTTGCTGTCTCCTCCAGCAGATGCCGCAGAAAAGGGCGCTGGAATCGGGCGATGAAGCGGATAACCTCTTTTTTTGGGTGGGGGGGTGTGGGGGGGGTGGGGGGGGGGGTGGGGAGGGGGGGGGGGGTGTGGGGGGTGGGGGGGGGGGGGGGTTCTTATTTATAAAACTGGCTGCCAGTCGCAGTTATATCGGGATGGGCCCACCTAAACATAAAAATCCTGGCCGCCGCTACGGTCAGCCACACTATGAACGGTTTTTCGACGTAATAAAAAATGCAAAACAGACACACAGAGATCCTGCCTGCCTGATTGCATCGTGTCTACACCGTCCGTGACAATTGTGTCGCCTGCGCTCCGCAACAGCCTAAAGTCTGTCTAACCAACCTGGACGCGACCAAAGCTGACCGTTTGAAAATCATTGAAAATATGTGTCAGGATGTCCATAACTTAGAACACAGGGCGGCGTTTACTGTCGGGAATTTGGTCAAGCCGTATCCAGTGTTAGACTAGCATATAGGTTGCGGCGCGCGTCCGGTGTACTCAACGGTATAAAGAGATAAGCAATATGTTTCAGCCCCCTCCAGCTCCCGTTCGAATATTCGGTTGTTGATTACTACCGAAGGTCAAAAAATGTTATTCGGAACCAGCCCTAGTGGTGATATTTGACAATTTTTTCAACATGAATGAATTCATCTTCAGAATTGAAAGTGACTGACTGTCTTTATGAATGGTATATTGAATCATTTCCAATTCGATTCATTCAGTAAAGAAACCCTGGCTGTTGTGTTAGCCTCAAGAGAGAATGCAGACATTATGAACTGTATCCTACAAGATACAGAAAGCTGTGTAACAGCCTGGGATCTCCAATCAGCGATAATATCAGCTTGACACAGATAGGTTTTCACTGAATCTAAACCTAACCGAACCTATCAGATATTCTGCATTCGACGACCGTAGAAATTCCCAAGGGTTCACCCAAAACAAGGGCGTCTGCTTTTCGTTATTCTTGCCGCTGCGTTGAAATTCAGGCTTCCAGAAGAGATCAAGAGTTGTGCTTAAAACAAAGTCACATTTTAATGCAGACTAAAACTATCTGTTAGCTGTGCACTCACTGAATGGCCTCTGATGTTCATGATTGCCTATATTTCTGTCTCATCACCTTCCACTTACTTAACTGTTTTAACCTAATTTTAAACCTCTATCCATCAATTTTTAAAATCAGTTTATACAGTTTTTGAAATTACTTGGTTGTTTATTGTTGTGATTTTGTAGATTATTTTCTTTTCTTATGTAACGCCATTGTATATTGAACTGTGCTATATAAAAAACTGCCTTGCTTCAAGTTTGATAAGTCAATTTAGGAGCTTGATGTTGACTAGAGTCGGGGGGATATACACTGCCAAACCAGAAACATTATTGTACCATAAATGTCTATAGAAAAAAAACTTTTTACCTGTAACAGTAGTACCCAAGTGATTTCTTCATTCAGGTAAAAACAAGTCTTGGCTTCCGGATCTTTGATTGAATCTCAGCCAAGACGGGTTTTTTTTTTTTTTTCTCAGATGAGTTGCCCTCAGATAAGAGATCAGTGCGTCTGCATAAGTACTAAACTCCTCCCATTGTGGGACAGGAATGAATTGAATAAGTGGCGAAATGTGATGAATTCTGTTGTGTGCTTGTGTGTTGCGTTGCTGGGAGCTGCATTCCTGAGTAGGGACTTTGGGCCTGGGCAGAAAAGGCAAGTTGGAAACACAAATACAGAGTAACACAATGATCATTGACATCCCTCAGATTCCTAATATGTGGTTGCCTTAGCAACATAACCCAAGATGTAAATAGAGACAACGGAACACTTTAACAGTACAATTTACCTACAAATCCCCTGTTGTCTATTCAGTCTGTGAGTTAAAGCCCCCAAATTAATATTTAGCATTTTATCCTGTTGGACTTCATGTTTTTTTATGAAATGTTCTGAGGTCCCTCTTTTTGCTGAAAGCTCTTCTGTGAATCCGCCATGTTGCTTTTTCCTCTTTTGATGTCTGTAGTCTCCCTTTTAAATCATCATAAAACCCATGACATTTGAGAAATATGGGTGGCATCTTTTCTTTTTTTCCATGTTTGTAATTTTCAATCTTTTATTGTAACAGTATCGCACAGCTCAGTAAGGCTTTGTATTATTGTGACTATTTCTCTCTGATTTGCCCATCCCTCTCTGAAAAGGTTCCCCTGTCTGTTATGTATTCTGCATGAAAGGTGATGTAATTTCTTCACTCTAATTTGAGGAAAACTTAATGAAGTCAATTGGCTGATTAATAACCTGGAAATTGCTCCATTTCAGCTGTTGATTGTTCGGGTTAAAAGACCCGTGTAGGCCATAGGGCCCACTTTGTATTATGCAGCTGTTTAAAGGGAAACATCTCGTAACATGATGTAAATAATAATAAGTGGTTCGTTTAATTTGCTAAATGTTAATCACAGAAAAAAACATTAAGAATCGAACTAAGGGTGTTGATTGACTGGTGGAATTCTGTTCAGGAGGATTTCAGATCCTTCTTTCTTACTCCCATCATAACAACCAGGCAAGAACACACCCACACACAAAGGAAACCTTGTTTATATTCACTGTCAGCGTGGTCAAAAACCTGCAGTTGGTTCGGGGGTTTGGTGGCATGAATCACTGCAATAGTTGCCCAAACATGCCCGTTGTGGCGGCCTGGCAGGTGGTGGAGAGGGTGAATTTACAGCAACTCTATCTGATATTTTGGGCCCACAGGGATGGCTGTCAAACATTTCCTCCATAAACAGATCTGGGCGCTTCGACCCTGTCTGGCTCTTCATTGTTGTAGGAGGGGTGATGTTCATCCTCGGATTTGCCGGATGCATCGGTGCACTCCGGGGAACACATTCCTGCTAAAATTTGTGAGTTCCACCCTTGCATCCAGCCTACAAGGCCTGCCTCCTTTTTCTGCAACCTGTTTTCTCTCTTTGCATATTTCAAGGGTTATTTGTTTATTTGTCGTTTAATGAAATGAATTGGCCATTACTCAAGCATACACCCAAAAATAATTGACTAAATTCGGTGTATAAGAATGATTTTTTTATGATATGATATTTCCCTTAAAAAAAAGTCTGACTCCACTATCTATGTGATTCTCTTCTAGTTTCGGTGTTTTGGGCCTCTCTTTTTCCTGGAGCTCACAGCTGGCATTTAGCTTTTGTTTTTTAAGATTGGATCAAAGACCAGCTGAACTTTTTCATCACAACAATGTTAAAGCATATCGCTTGAAAATATGAGTCATTAAACTGATGTGAAAAAACATTACTGTAAATATAGCTGTATGATGTAAAGTTGTGCTTGATAGATAATAATAGGAAGGTATCACCTCTGATGTCATATGGCACACAGTGGTCATGTGTTGGTGTCATGGGCCACGAATGACTGGAACCTGAACATCTAGTTGAGAACAACTGCACCGACTCCATACACCAGCCGATGAGAAAGTGTGGGGTCCCTTATCCTGTTGTGTTTCAAGCGACCCCGCTTGTGAGTGCCAGAAACAAAAATCATTCATCTGTTACACTTAGCACTTCCCTGCTTCTGTATTCCTGCACAATCTGTGCCAGCCACTCTTTGGTTTTTAAGTTTTGTTCATAGAGCTCATTCCAAAATCTAATGGGGTTAGTCTATGGAGGTTTAGTTAATTTGCTGTCTGTTTTACGGGCTAACAGAAAGTGGTGCAGCACATGTGGAGATGGCATTTGGGTGCTGTGTGGGTCTGTGATGTGGGGTGTATCTAGGGATGTGTCCCGAGGAAACATTTTTTCCCCTTGTGTCGCACCCCCTGTATTTTATGTAGTGACTGAATTCATAGGATATATATGTTATATATATATATATATATTATATATATATATATATATATATATATATATATGTCGTTGTGTGTTTGTTTGTGTGTTCTCTAGATATTCATTAAAGACAGGTGGGGAAAAACAAGGGAAAAAAACAACATTTCACTCAGACAATTGGTTTGGAAATTTCATAAATTATTACAAAGAAATGGGAACATTTGAAAACATGAAATTAAACACAAAAATACTGAAATTAAGACTAAAATTGTGTTTTCTTTTAAGGGTGTACCCCAGTAATCTTTGTTTTACAGCTTGCATAGAAATAAATTGAGCATGTTCTTTTGTTCGCTCTCTAGGAGGATGTCCTGAATTACACAATGTGGGCTATGATTTGCGGCTTCAAGGGGTGAGGCGTTTTTTATTACTAGTTAGAAAATGATGCAGTGGTGCGCAGAATCCATTCATTCTATTTCATACTGATGAAATCTGTGTCAGACCTGACCTCCTCGAAGGAGCCCAAGAAGGGTTAAGCGCACGGAGATTCTAAGAGCATTTGACGTCGTCTTGTTTGTCGCTCTCATTAATAACAGGTTAAGTGACGCCTTTAAAAGTGATTAATCGCTTCTAGTTGTAGCCACGGGAATTTGTTGAAGTCAGTTAATTGGAAAGGCCGCTCATGCCAGCCCTGTGGCCTTGCAGGTATGGGTGGAGTGACACTGCACCCACGGTTCACCATCGGTCTCATCTGCCTGGTACGGAGATACGCTTTGTGTATGCGAGGCCATGTTATAACTTTTCTCTCCAACAGGGACGAGCTTAGCGGTGGAGGAAAAAGGTTTCCTGCCGTTTTATTTGCTTTTGTAGTGTTTTAATTGATTTAGTGTTGTGAGCAAGTATTGAACATATAATAAATGTTTGCTCACAAAGAATGCATGCTTTCAAATATTTTGCTACTTCTTTTGTTCATCGCGAGAACCGCTGGAGGGAAGGCCTTGGAGGAGAAAGAAACGCACCAGACAAAGACGAAGAGTTTAACTCAGAAGATCTTGCGGATGAGAATACAGGCGCAGGGGACAGATGGTAACTGTGTCATTACAGCCTTTCACTGGCCTTTCTCTGAAATCCTCAGAGTTCTGATACCTTTCTAAAGTCTTTTGTGTTGTCTTTCCATGGTGGGAGCAAAAGAGTCATTTGGAAGAACGTGTTTGTATGGTTTCACAAAAGCTGAATTGTGGCTGGATTTCTCTTTCTTCCAAACCTTCAACATGGTCACTGGGACACTCCCAAATTACACGTTTTTCATCTCCCTTACTTCCCTAGAATTCGATAGACAGTAGATAAGACATTCCTGTTATGGCTGTGTAATACAAACTGGATCTTCCCTGTTCTAGGTTATATGTTGGTGAGCTGTGTGACATTTCGTCTACTTAGGCTTTCTAGAGAGGATATTTGCTCTCAATAGATTAAAGCGCAGGTCCACCCAGGTGAAGGCACTAATTGTTTATCCTTGTGACCTTGAGTAAAGCATTAAAGGTCAAGTCAGCAGGAGCGACGACTAATATGCTTGAATACTGGTAGCTACTTGAATGAAGAGTTTGGTTTTGATTTTCTGTATTTAGATCTGACATTTTCCATTAAAGTGCTGTTCTATTTTTGAATAAGTGTTTTTTTTAACAGGTAGTTGGCTCAGCAGAAGTCCATTTATACAAATGGGCTGTGTGGGGTGCATGTTGGAAAAAGTGGCTCAGGAGTAATTCCTCCTTGATCATCGTTGCAATAGTGCGAGATTTTTTGTTTGGGGATTAGTCATTCATGTACAGGTAAGGACAATGCTAATGCGCGAAATGCGCTTTAAACAGCATGCAAAAATTGCTTTAAAAGATGTAGTGAAGACTGAAACAGATTTGCTTGAAATGATGGCCTGAATGTAAAATTGTCCCCACGTGAATGGAGTTATTTAATGCTGCCACCTTCTGGTAAAACCTTAAAATCTAGCTTTAAGTGTGTATTGTGGTATTTTTATACCGCAGTACATTTTCTTCGCCAATTTTATTATTGCTGTATAACAAACTGTTATACAATAATGCAAAGCCACGCGTTGCTTGTTTTTTAATTAAAATAATGCAATTAATTTTTTTGTGTGTTGTTGCCGAAAGTTCTAGAGTTTTGTATTCATGGTACAACAACAATATGTTACCAATAAAAATGTATTATATTTATTGATTATTATTTATATTTCTTGTGTAAATTAATTTATATATTACCCCGATATTTCTTGACTGTTTTTTATAATACAAAACTGTAGGTTCTAGGGTATGTCAGCTAAAGTGGGAGCATGTTGAATGTGAAATTGTAATTTTACCTCCTCTGTGACGCTTTCTTTTTAGGCGGTGTTCGTAATTTGGGATATGTCAGCGCAAAAACCTGGTGAGTGACATCGAGCAGTCAAAGCCAATGGTGACCCTTTGCAGAGAGAGACAGGTGACAGTGACTCAATACTGTCAGAGGAGCTAATTGCAAAACGCACGTTTACCACACCACTGAGGCTGGTAAATTCCACCCTTTTAACCTACAGACTTTGGTAGATTAGCTGACTTTACACAAGTGGCCTGTCCATCTATGTTTTCTCTCTTTTTTTTTGTGGTTCCCTTATCTGAAAACAAGTCTCTTATGGAGACTATCAAGAAGGAGCTTAACTGTGAATGTGCACATCGAGATCAAGCTACTCTGCAATCTCCCGCAGCTGTCTCTTGATTGAAATGCTATTTTCGTTTGGGCCCTTAATAAAGTTCACCAGACTCTCCTCCATGTTGGTGAAGTTGGGGGAGGGGGTTTTTCATTAACCTGTGGATGATTTTCTTATAGCAAAACACACCAATCAACCACTGGGAATTCACAAACAAGGAGCCATAAGCTAAACAAGAGCCTTAGAGCAGTGGGGGTTTCACTCTAACAATTGTCGTGGGTTTCAGATTTTTTACACAATATTCTGTCCTGTCAGGTGCATTCGAGCCGATGGAACAGTTGGACTCGTACCTCTGATTGGCTCTCTGTTGCACGAGGGTAGCCAATCAGAAAGGACATACTTGATGAATTACGCATAATGCATTTATCTTTGGTGAGTTCTACCAATACTGTTGGGTAGGTGGAGAAGTAGTCTGTTATTTGTATGTACCGCTATGTTGTATGTAATTTTCTTTGTTTTTTTTTTGGTTGCTCTGTGTGCAAATAAGTGTAAACCGACTCAACCGCTGTCCCATGACATGCATATGAATCTTTTGTTCTCGCTTACTCTGCTAACTAGATGAGTGCTATAGTGACATTATGTTAGGTATTCTTATAAATATGATGCTGCTTTAACTCATAGAAGATATAGCATCGCTATACTAACCACTGAACTTGTAACTTACATCCCTCTGGGACAACACACTTTAGATCACGAAGGGTGCCCATGAAGGGGTTTTTGGCGGACAGATTGAATTAGCCATGCGTTACGAGCACATTCATATGGCGCACTATAGAGATGGTAGCCGAATGCCCATGACAAGTTACACAGCACGCAGACGTTTAGGAAGGGGGGTTTTTTACACTGATTCAGTCTCCTCTGGCTCGAACACAGATGCATGCCAATCATCTATTTAAAATATGCATGCATACAGGCAATTGCAGACCTCTTTTAAAGCATGCACACACACATACATATGTGTGTGGACTGTGTTCCATCCCATTGTGAATACCAACATATCCAGTGCGTTTTCACCTACGCTGGTGTTAATCCCTCGTGTTCACAAGGTTTCTGCTTTGAGTCCTGACCTTAACGCTGATAATGTGCAAGTAAGATAAATGATGTACTGCCACCTGCGTATGTAGAACGTGGCCTGGAGGGTTATAGCAGTGGAAGTGTGTCATGTCAGCTAAGACTGCTTCTGATTCATGTGTTTAAGCAACGCTTTGCTCTGTTTCAAGGCTCTATATAACCTGTGTTATCAGAGCGAATATTAAATGTGAGATTTCTCTTCGGTGTGGTCTTTTTTGGGACAGATTTCGGTATATTGTGTATTATACAGAGGCAAATCTTTTACGGCACGATACAAGATGTCTGTGCGAAAGATGATGTTAAGCCCCCCATGTTTTCGTGCACCCCAAATTGATGTCCCTATACATGAAAAGCTATCAAGAACATGTCCAGGTTGCATTTCAGGATTGTACATAAAAAAAAAAAGTGGAAGAATATAGTTTGCTTTAAGAAAATAAAGCATATTTACTTTCTAAATTCTCATTAACATAATGAAAAACAAACAAACAATATAAATATAAAGATATATTATTTAATTGATAAAATCTTTATACATGTAACAATATATTGTTGTACTGCATTGATTTTAATTTTAAAAATCGTTGTTTTACTGGGCATACTGGAATACAGGAAAAAACTGTATTAAAGTAGCAAGAAATGAATGAATCAGAATAAAGAGAATTCATTTTCAAAAGTAAATCCCGAGGCAATATTGTAATAAGAATTTATACGATGATAATGTGATGAAAATATTGCAAAAAAAATCTATAAGCTTGATATAAGCTTCATTTTCTTTATGCAGAATAACATATATTCTGGGGTGAACTGCAACCTGGGCATGTTTTTTGGTGTGAGATTCACCCCAAAATATAGTGTTTATTATATATTCTCCCGTCTCATTTTCTTCATCATGCAATGGCCTTTTCTGTCTTTTCTCCTTGTTTTTTCTTTAAACAAAGAAACTCTGAACATTCCCTTTTCAGGGGGAGCCTCTTGCATTATAATGAATGTAAAGATCATCTCTTACTAATGTTGTGTCATAGACATCATCTTTCCCTTTCAAAGCGCAATGCAGCAAACGTGGAATAAAATTAATGTTTGTCTCTGACTGTAGGCACACAACTGAAAAACATCACAAATCCGTGTTTCGTGTAGTGACATTAGACATTCCTTGTGCATGCGTTGGCTACATTTTTTTATGAAGTGCCATTTGGCATTTCAGTGGTTTTTTTTCTGTGCTGGTTCATCAGAAACAGTTTTGAACTAATTAGTATTAAAACCATTGAGCCTTTTTGCTGGCATTTCTCTGTACCAGCTGTGATTAGTTTGTACATTACAGTCATTCGAAATTTTTGCAAATCTTTAAGCACAGTTTTCCTTATCAGAGAAGCTGGAGTTCTGTCGAACCAATCGCGAACAGTTGTACAATGAACAGTACTGCGTGGATGGAAAACATTTTGTGAGTGTGAATGCGTATCAGGATAGTTGTTCCATGATTTACAAGATGTCTGATCTTTTACCCCAACATGAGTCTTGACATCACACTTGTCACTTTTATGTGCTTTGAAAAAAGAATTGAGAAAGCCTTCAAGAATTTTTGTTTGTTTGTTTGTTTTTGTTTACATTCCCATACTCATTTTCAAAGTGTCTTCTATAGAAATGTGTGGATTCTACCTCATCATGGTGACATGACTTTAAACGTGGTTATTTGGGGAGTCATAACTCTAATTCAACCCTTAGTGAGCATTTTTAGAAGAGTTGCAACAAAAAAACGTTTTAAACCCAACTTTAAGAATCTTCAACACAAATAATGGTAGCAGGTCTTCTCTCACATCAGTCTCAGCTTTTCTTTAGGACCACTTTACGGGCAAATAATCATTTTGGTTATAAGTCATGGAATGCAAGGAATATAATGTGGATTTGTTATTTTGAATGGTGAGAGGTGACACTTTTGTTTTTTTTGAACACCTACCTGTATTGTTTTATACTTATCCAGTTCCATTATGTGCAGCACTACTTTCAGGACTCTGCAAACGAAATCAATTCTCAGCTGTAATTAGATGTTCCTCTGTTAATTAGTTTATTGACTTTAGTGTTCATTATCCAATAATTTCATATTCGCATAACTCAAAATACCCTCTTAAACTGGATAATGAACCAGTGAATTATTGCACTTGCAGACCTAAAGCATTTCCTGTGTGCTCTCCATTATATGAGTCAACGATTGCACTAACCTATATCTTAAATTAACACTTATGTGGGATTTTCACCTCTCTTTATTAAAAAGAAAAACCTATAGAAATTTAGGATCGTATTTGGAAACATCTTAGCAATACCACTGTCCAGCTTTGGTTTATTTGATGTTATTTTTATTTTAAATTCTTGTTCAAAGTTCATTTATTGGTGGTATCCACAATGGACTTTTCTTGTGGGAGATGGTCTGTTACACTGTATACTATGATATGAGATATTCTTTTTCTTTTTTCATACTAAAATGGATTTATGACAAAATATGTATCTCTCGATCTCTCTATAAATGTGTGTGTTTATATACCATATATATATATATATATCTATATATATATATATATATATATAATATATATAATATATATATAATATAATATATATAAATATATAATATAAATAAATAATATAACAAAAATCATTTTCATCTTGGATGGCCTGCCCCCCCCCATGAGTACATTTTCAGCAAATATAAATTTTTTGCACAAGCTTTTCCTTTAATATTTTAAATCTCTGGCACCGTTTGGAAATAGATATCATCTCACTGTTGTGAGATTTTTCAACTTTAGAAAAAGTAGAAAAAAGGTAATAAAACACAATGTAAAAATTTATGTAAATAAAAATATAATACATGTAAACGAAAACATTAGTAAGAAAAAATCCACCATTAGCGTTATTATTATGGATTATGAACTGGTCATTTCGCCAAAGCCGATGATTAAAGTTAATATTTTTTCACAAGGATTTGTTTCTTAAACTTTCAATTTGTATCTTACTTGGGGATTTTATTGTGATGTTTTTATCAGCTGTTTGGACTCTCATTCTGACGGCACCCATTCACTGAAGAGGATCCATTGATGCAAGTAAAGTAATGCTAAAATTGTATCCAAATCTGTTCAAAAACTCATCCACATCTTGTATGGGCTGAATGGGAGTAAATTTTCAGCAAATTAATTTTGGGGTGAGCTATTTCTTTAATAGTGAATGTCATTTATGCCATTAGAAATTATTACTATTAAAAACTGTTGTAAAACAGGAATTTTGGCATTGCAGTTTGAATTATAGCCATTTGTAAGTGAGTGACGGACAGCATCTGCAACTGCTGAATGACACCAATATCGCATTAAAACAATGAGGATTTACACTGATGTCATTTTCACTAGGACCACTAGATGGTGACAAACCTTCACAGTTTCTAAAAGCAGCAAATCCTGTAAGTTCACGTAAAAGCATTTTCTTCTTTATTATCTCATCTTTCTATTGCACAATACTGTGTAATGCTGACACAAGTAATCCAGAAGCACTGCATGAGCGCCATTTACCAGATGCTTTAATGTGCTTACATGCTTTTTGACACGGTCTCTCTGCACATGCAGCATTAAATACTGGGGCCACCACCTGCTGGTTTTCATTTAGCATATTTGTTTGTGGTTTCTTTGCTTATTTGCTACTCCTTCAATATTGAATGGTTTTCAGTACAGAATGTTTTAGTTGTGAAGCTCTCGGTAATTACTTGCTAACCCTCTTTTGAAGTGTTTTGAAGGTTGCTGTCATGTTGTGGCATGTCAATAAACAGTACAGTGACATTATCAAGACCACATCCTTAAAATGATGTTTCCCGCAGAGAAAACAGACTCAATTAGATTCATACTGCTTTTCGAGCATGCTCCACCAGTTCAAATCAAAATAATGATGAAATAGAGCAATATATGAATGGAGGGCATTATTTCTGTCGATGTGTCCCTTTTACAGTCCAAGGCCCTGCATTTTTGATATTTTCCAGAGAGCATGTTTCCGATATGATCAGCAGATTGGAGGTGCATCACAGCATTGCCTAAAAGGCAGGGAGATTCCTTGTAGCTTTTTCATTTGGAAAACTTCTGATCGTGTTTTTCCCCCCCCCAATGTGCCCTGTGCCCTTTCAACATTAGGCTGAACCTTGACTGGAGCGCCTGCTGTTGAGAATGCGCATAGGAGGACGCACTCAGGAGTGTCCTAACAGTTCGGACATTGCATGAATCAGAGGTAAAAAAAAAAAAAAAAAAAAAAAAAAAACATAAATACTGTTCAGTTTCTTGCACAGACTGATCGTTTTGTGTCTTTAATCATCAATGTATCGTCACGAGCCGCAGGATTTTTAATTTGGTTTTGTTTGTTGTATGTTTTATTTTTTTATTATTTTTTTTATTATTGTATGTTTTAGCCGTGATTCCCATCCACTTACATTATATGACTGACAGACTGCAACGGTTTGAGTTAAAAATCTCTGGGTTGTGTTCTACTGAAGAAAACAAAGTCACCTACATCTTGGATGCCCTGGGGGTAGGCAGATCTAAACCATCAAATTTTCATTTTTGGGTGTCATCCCTTTAAAGAAAATTACCTGGTTTTAATTGAGAGATTACCTTCAGAAACAGGCCCGGCACCTCAGTTTCAACGTGCTACACTTTTTGACAGTGATTCATTTTTCATCTACTTTATTTCTCGAAGAAATCACTGTATTATCAATTACTAGTTTCAACTAACTGTGTAGTTTTCTTAAATGTGCAGTATGTACAGGTATTTACAAAAGAACAAGGAGAACAACATAATGACAAAACTAAAAGTTAGGAAGGGGGAGGAGCATAAAATGTGGCAAATAAAATACTGTAAATTCGTTTTTTGTTGTTAGTTTTTGCTGCAGTGAACTGATTCATCTTCAAACCTCATGACTCTTCTCTAAAAACAATGAGAACAGAGTGGCTGCAGACATAAAATATTTGGACGTGTGAAATTCAACAGAGCAGTGTTATTTTCATTTGAAAGGAAAGATCTATCCATTGGGCAGAGATAATGATGGAGACCAGTGTTTCATCTTTGAAATGCTTCTACTTAAATCAGCCGTTTATTTTATGGGCTGTGTGAGCCATGTTAGTTTGGCAGTTTCAAAGGCTTCCATTCAGCCAGTGATGCCGTCAAACTTGCGTCACTTGACTAGAAACTAGGCGACCATCACATGAAGCTTCTTAGTTGCTTGTCGTTTCATGTGGCTGCTATATGAGAGACTCTTTCAGCTGCGTTACCGCCCAGAAGGGGAGATGTACTTGTGTTTTCGACACTGCCCGGCAAGAGGGAATGAATGCATCTTAAAAACATAATGTGTTTTTGTTTGGTGGCTTTCCTCTGACCAAGCTAATAAAGAGAACAGGTGTCAGCCATGTTCAGCACACAATTGTGCAACAGAATCAAACTGTTTTACTCTGATCTGGGTGAAACTTGAAGGGATTTTGAGAGCAAATTGATGTCCGAGGGCACAAGGCCTTTTCATCGCTGCGTGACTCAAATAAAGCCCAACAGGGAAGGTGCCTCATGTGGAGAATTGGGAATTCTCCAAATGGTTCGCTTTTCGCTTTCCCTCCATGTGAAGTTCTGCAAATGACTCGAAACTGATACATATCTCCCACACTTTCCAAAGCTAATTCTGGCTTCTTACCAAATCATCCATTTATCCATCATCTTGTCCCATGGCAAGTGGCTGTGAGATGCCTCCATCCAGCAGAAAGTTCATGTCATTTATTGCTCATAATGGATTGATTGGATGATTGTGTAATCAGATTGGAATCCAGTGGCTGCCAGGAAGCTTTAAAAAAAAAATGAACCAGAGGGCTGATCAATTTATGGGAAGATTAGTTAATGCGATTGAGAAGTTTGCTGTTCTTAACATATTCTTATTTTCAGTAGGGTGATGATGCTTCACAGAATGATGCTCAATCTGAATGTACAAAAAAAAAAAAAAACAAGAGCCTGTTGATATATACAGTATGTTGGCACTTCTATCCGACAACAAATTTAGGAGCTTTAATTTATAGAAATGCCCATCCTATGCGTGCTTCTGTCCCTTTTTTAGTTTTAAAAATTAGCTAAGAAATTATGAAAGATGTGAATTGAGCATGATTATACAAAACTGCATGCATAATATCTGGATTTGTAATCGGGTTGTGATTCAGCACTCTCATAAACTTCCATTAAAAATGTTCCCTTTTGGTTAAGTGTTGCTCTCACATCTCTAATTACCCCTCTTTTATCACACGCTTTTATTACCTCTGAAATATTTTCACATGCAACGTTACACACATTGGCTCATGTTCACAGCCTGTGCATTGAATGTAATGTCTGTTTTATATGGAGGCCCTAAGCATGCAAATGTGATCTCACCTATTATGGCTTTTTCTCTTTTAACTAGGCTCTGTGATGAGCTTTGCTCTATGCCCGGCCTTACAAACACTCTACTGTGGTGGAATCAGATAATAATTCAATGGTATTTTGATATATACCATGTACGGAATTAAGTCATGTGTCATGTATTTCTTTACATTTATACATTCCATGGGAAACAAACCTATGACTTTAGTCTAGCTTAAAGGACTTCAGACAATACAATGGCACTTCTGTGGTGCATGGTTCAAAAACATTACTTTAAAAATGCAAGAATTGTTTTCGCGGGTGATTGATACAGGTTAAGATCAATCAACAGCATTTGTGGCTTAATTTTGATCACCATAAAAAAAAGACAATGCATGTGTTCTACTGTAAAATACTGTAAAAATATTTTTTGGAAGCAAAATGTATTGTCTTAGTTCATTTTTCTATTAGCTTTATTCGTAAATTCATACAGCAATATAATAATACCCTTATTAAAGTCAAAATTGATTATAAAATGTATTCACTTTCAGTAACACACTGTGTGAATGCAATTTATTTCAAGTACATAGTTTGAGTAATCTTGTAATTTGCACTGAAGAGCTTCAAGGTTTCTGTGTGACATCAAACAAGATAATAAGATTACTTAAAGCAAATCAAAGACGGACAGTGTTGTTTAGAAAAGTCATTTTTTTCTGAAAAACCTGTTTGTTCATATGCTGTTGTGTTTTGTCATGCTAAATTATACACTTCTGACTTTCAATCGTTTTTGTAATCAATTATGTACTGTAGGTGTTTTTAATAACATTTATGTTGTTTAATTTAATATTTATTGCATTATTTTAGTGTCATGTTACCCTGAAGGTGCTTTATCATTTGTGTGGATAACATTTTTTAAGTGTCTCAGAGGAAACATATATGTGTCCTACTAAAAATATATTTGTAATCAGTACAGAGATTGTTAACTTAAGCGCTTCTGCGCTTTACATTTTCAAATTAGGCCCTGCGCCATTCTGTGATGTGACAGAGCCTTATGCCAAACCGCTTCAATACCATGTAGATACCTTGCTTTCTTGGTTTTGAAACAAGGCAAAGTGCTTTTTACGGTGATGGAGTTGATCCAGATCTATGGTTTGGGAGGGAATTAATGGAATACTTGGGTGGTGGGGAATATTTGACTAAAACACTAAAGTCCCGTTTTTACACGCCATTTGTCTTCAGAAACACTTTCTAGGGAATGTCATAATGAAGATAAAAGGCATCTTTATGACGAAAATGCACATGTAAGCATGCAAATGAACTCTTATTTTTCTGATCTACAGTTGACCCCTGCAATAAGGTCATGCATCAGATTAGCCCACTTCAAGTGAGAAAAGAGTTTCTCCTTGACTACACAGATTACAGCAGAGCTCCAGCGGCAGAGGATTCTGGTGTTTTTATCAAAAACATGCCAGAAGATGGTAAGCGAGGTTCGATTAGCTTCAGGAACAGAGATAGGTCTTTGAATGAACACATGATAGATTCAAGCTGTAGTGTGTTAATTCAAGATTCAGCCCCATATTTAATCTGCCCTTCTCTCTGTTTGCTCTTGATAGACAACACGGTGTGAATGTGGGTATAATCTGCTTGTACTTTCTGTGACATTTTGAGTCTCTGTAAACATCCACGCTCAACAGTTTGCTGAGTGCAACGCATTAAACATATCAACAAAATTTCGAGACAGACATATTATAGGGCCAGTCTAACTGATAGGCAAAAGCTTTCAGAAAGCATCTAAAACGCAGTTTTGTTTAACAGAAATTAACTGAATGGATACTACACAAATACTCGGCTTGACATGGAATAAACATGACCATAAGCATGGACAAACTCACCAACAGCAGTTACACAAACCTAGACAGGACAATGAAACATGGAGGGCTATATGGCAAACAATAATGGTCTAACAAGACACACCTGTGAACAATCAAGACAAAGACCCAATGAGAACACAGGACCTGGGTCGTGGAGCAGAGGGCAAGACCATTCCCCTTGGAGCAGTGGTGGACCTTGTCTGTGGAGCAATGGACTGAGCAGCAAAAAAAAAAAAAAAAGAAACCATGGACTGTGGATCAACCAGGGGTGCGTTTCCCAAAACCATAGTTGCTAACCTGTTAGCAACTTAGTTGGTTGGCAATGGGAAATTGCATTGCAACCAACAAAGTTGCTAACTTAGTTAGCAACTATGGTTTTGGGAAAAACACACCCAGGATGGATCTTGAGAATAAGGTGAAAGTGGCAACCCAGTGCAGAGCCAGAGATCAAGGGTGCTTCTCAAGATCCCTCCTCATTTCCTCGCTCCTCCGTCCTCCTTCCTATGACCTGGAAACCGACTGAGCTCAGCTATCTTGTTTGACATATCAATTCTATAATTGCACTGCGAGGATACACAGGTGTATCCTTTACAGAAGTGTTTTATCAACTAAACATGACGCACATATAAATTGTCCCCCCTCCTTCACATCTACACCAAGTGCTAATCATGGCAGAAAAAAAATACAAACACACATAAATGTGAGTATTAAGCATGAAGTTATTGTAAATGTGGGTAATGTTTTGACAGTGCCTTTAATTTTGATGTACAGTATAATGTACTTTTCAGCACAGTTTTAATTATGTCTCTTGATTTTAATGGCTTACTGCTTTTAATTTTTAAATGAATGCCTCTTTTATTGGTTAATAGAGAATGACTTTAATGTAGGAGAGTGCAGAATTACATCAAAGCACAAGAAAATTAAAAAAAAAAATACAATACAATAAAACAAGAAAAATAACAGTTAATCACTGGGAATAATTAATTGTTAAACCAACTGCTAATATATATGCTATATATATGCTAAAATAAGTGGTATTTTGTGGAGGTTGAAACTATTACAATATAAATTCTCTTTAATGTTAAAGAATCCCGACGTGCAAGCTAAATCCAGCGGTATAGAGTAATCATTAATTGACGACACTTTGAAGTGACACTAAAAGGAGCGAGGATATCACTTCACTTGATTCAGTTCCTCCATCCTCACTTTTCTTTGCGTCCTTCCCTCGCATCCTAAAGGGGTGGAGCTAAAGACACGAGGAAAAAGGATGCAAGGAATGGAAACGAGGATACACCAAATAAATGAGAAGCACCCTAGGGCAGAGCAGACGACCACCACGGAGGTTCAGTTGGAACTGACAAAGTGAGCACAGAGAGGTTAGTAATGGGCCCTGTGGCCGTAACAGGGCAGACAGGGAGTTCAAGAACTGCCTCTTTGACAAGACCGGGTATTCAGAGATGGCCTCCATGGCTTTAACAGGACAGGAAGAGAGTTCAGGGATGGCCTCCTTGGCCATGACAGGGCAGACTGTGAGTTCAGAGACCACCTCTTTGGTCGTGACAGGACTGGCGGAGGGTTCGTGTGTGACCACTGTGGTCAAAACAGGACAGGCAGGAAACTCACAGGCTGGCATCAACACAGGACTGAGCTCTAGGGCTTGAACTGGCTTTGGAGCAGATTCATGGACTACAGCAGGCTCTGGAGTGAACTCATGGACTGGAGAGTGTTGTGTAGCCCAAACACACATTTATTCACATGGCATGAATAAATTCTGACATGACGGTTTCGGATGTGGAACTCAACTCTGATGTGGCAGTCATAATGTGATGAGACTTTGGGATGGCAGGCATGATGTGAGTAGGCTCTGGCTTAATAGGTGCTGCCAGGATTATGGGTAACATCGACCACAGTAAATGGTGATCCACTCAGCAGTAAGGCATAGTCTATACATACGGAAAGGGACCAGTGGATTTTTCCCACAGGAAGCTGGGAGCAGATGGGCTCAATTGGACCCACCTCAAAAATGTCCTTTAACACCACCTCATTAAAGTCCACCCGGTGAGAAAATTCACAAAAATCCTCAACATAAGCTTCAATGGCTCGACAAGAGAAATTGCTGGGTTCATGTTTGGTCTAGCCTTCTGTAATGAGTCCACTGAAGGCGAGCAAAGTGAGAACCCAAGAGCAGTTTTATTTAAACTAAATAGATAATAAACAAAATACTTGACTTTACATGGACATAAACTTACCAACAGCAGTTGCACAAAAAAAGCAAGAGACAACGAAACATAAGGGCTATATATGCCAAACAATAATGACCTAACAAGACACACCTGTGAACAAGCAAGATGACGACAAAATGACTACGTTTACATGGACATCAGTAATCTAATTATTTACCTTATTCTAAATAAGCCAATATTATGATTATGGTGTTTACATGAGTTGCTTTTAGAATATTCCTTTCATGTTCCTGTTTTATATGTTACAGTACATAGTTCGATAAATGGCACACTTCATTATGTCCCACGTGACACCATCCGACGTCCCCTCTGGAATTTCACGTATAAACATATAGTTCGTCTTTGTGATGATGCCATGTACAGTTTTGGGTGTTTCATTTTTTATTTTATGAAAGCTTCAAGTGCAGTTAATTATTTGTATGTGCATACAGGTGATGGCGATGTTGAAGCTCTTTTATTTGCCGTCAAACGGTTGAACACTGCCATGCGTGTATGCTGTTGGCAAAATTTGGCGAGAAGTCCTACACGATGGTAATAATCTGATTAAAGGGATACTCCACCCCAAAATGAAAATTCTGTATCATCCGTGCCACAAGGATGCGCTGTTTCTATGTGTATTTAGCTTTGATTTGAAAGAAAACAGCGTATCCTTGTGGCGCAGATGACACAGAAGAGCAAACGCAGCATACGGTGATATAGAGAGACACAGAGGAGACCGTTGACAAAGGAATTGTTGAATAAAGTCGTTATTTTTGTTTTATTCGCTACAAAAAGTGTTTCTGTCGCTTCATATAACCCAGATTGCACGTCTGATGGCAGATAGAGTATTCTGACGATGACTTTCATACTTTCCTGGACCTTGACACTGTTATTTACTTGGCAGTCTATGGGACAGTCTCAAGCCTCCTGGTTTTCATCCAAAATATCTTAATTGTGTTCCGAAGATGATCAAAGCTTTTACGGGTTTGGAACGACATGGGGGTAAGTGATTAAGGACAAAATTTTCATTTTGTGGTGCAGTAACCCTTTAATATGATTTTAAAATCTGGTTCCTAAGAAAGTTTTCTTTTGGAATGTTCATTTTTAAGGCTCTGTATGGTTTAGTCTCAGAGATATCGAGATCTCAGTGCAGCTCCATGTCCAAATTGTTGTATCCTACCCATTTGCAATGGTCAAAAACCAAAGTCATCTCTGTTGACAATACAAATGCAAATAACAACAATAACTCAGGGTTTAGGAATGTACAGTGTGAAAAATCTGATTATGAATGACTAGGATTAACTGTTAACTCTAGTTAAAATAAGATTACCCAGGATCCCATTTACCTGGCATTTAGAATTACCCTGTGTTAATTATTTCAAGTGTGAGAGACCTTAAATGTTTGAGGTGCTTTCAGTGATTCTGCCAAAATATGCACTTTAGCAGTAGATACTACCTGATCTATTACTATGCTTCACCTTTATAACAAGAAAAAAGAAAAATAAATTTTAATAACAGTAGCTTCAGAAGCTGTTAAAATGAACAAAATCCCTTCTTCCAAACTTCCCTGAAACTGATTAAAAAATAGAATCTTAAGTGAGAGCAAGGTATAATATGCCTCAACTTGACCAATTCAGTGCATTTTTTAGCACTATGCATATCTATGCATATTGTTTTGAAAGAGAAAAAAAAATTAAAAATTCTAATTTCAACATTATTTAACAAACCTACCAATCTCTATCTAAAAATAACATTATGATGCTGCCACCTTTCTGAAGTTATTTTTACACCCTTGTAATTTGGCTCTGAATCACAGGTAAAAAAAAAATCCATATTGACCCCCTATTTAGTAAAAAATAGGCATTTAATATTTTGGCTTTCATGACTATACATGCTTATCTTTTTTCAGAAAAAAATATTAGCAAAATCTAAATTTTGAACCAGGGACCTCTGGTTGAGTTGACACGGAATGACCCTACTGGTCTTTTCAACAGGGATGATAAAATGGACTCAAAGAATGTCTTATGAAAGGTTGGCATATTCAAGTTCAGCAGCCTTTTATCCAAATGCTAAAGTTTGTATGAAATTGTCTCACTTAAGCAGAGATATTACTCAGAAGGTTGTTGTGTCAAGCGAGGTGAGAACAGGCTTAATTATGAAGTGAAAGAAGGTATTACGTATGTCCTAGTGCTTTGTTTGGGTGCAGCAAGGCCTCTTTCTAAGAGCTTTAGGTCCTTACACTTTGCTGCTCCAGATGCTTTTAATGAATCTTCTCTCTGACCGTTCAGTAGCTCATCTAAAAGAATTGCTGCTACTAGCATTTGAGAGCTAAATTGATCCAAGTCCACTCATCAGTGATACGTTGTGAATAAGATTGATAACTACCTATCCACAGTGAACAGATAGTCTGTTTTGTTTTGTTTTTTCATGATGCTTCTGTCATTTTATTCATTTATCCAGTTGTCTAAAAAATTAATTTGGAGAAATCATAATGCTCAATATGGCAGTTGTCTTACAGTGAAAAGAGCCAATTATCTTTTGACAGAGCCATAACCTGCTGCTTAAAATTATTTAAAAGTACACATTAAAAAACAAATACAGACATTTCATTCTGTACTCATTAAATTAAGAGCTGTATTTGCCTGATTTTTCACTCTGAATTGCCAGGGGTTATGTCTTGCCCTCTAGTGTTATATTATCAACATAATTTGACACACAATCAATCATATTTTAGCTGAAGGAACAGTTCTGATGACAAAAATCAATATATATTGATATAGCCTTCGGTTCAGTCAGTAACAGGCAGCAGCACATCATATTTTGGATGCTTTGGTTTGCTTTGTTGAGATACAATTTATTTCAGCTGGAATTGGGCTGTTTGTACAAAAAACTGAATTTGTGGGTTTCAAACCTGTATGGCTCTCTCTCTCTCTCTCTCTCTCTCTCTCTCTCTCTCTATCTCTCTCTTTTTACTTGGAACATGCTTGTTTTTAAATAGTTAAAGTGAATGGGAACTGGGGATGTCAAACTTATGTAGGATGCAAAAGCGCCATAATAGTGTGATACAAGCAGACTATAATTAAGTGTTACTATAATTACTATAATTAAATATACTTATGATAACAGTGTGTGATGAACAGACCACATTTTTAGTTGTTTTTTTACTGATAAAACCTTTGCAACTGGATCATTAGGTTTGGTTTATAAAGGAATCATTCAGACTGGGTTTGTGAATCGGATCACCTGGTTAACCAAATAGACATGATGACTACTGTGGTGAACTTCACATCTCCAGTCCTTTTTTAACTTTCATTATTTTGAATGATTGGCCAGGATATTCTACAGAACTTCTGCTTTTGTGTTATACAGAAGAAACTATTGGTGACCTGTGCCTTTAAGAAAACATTTTAAAGCAGCTTAGTGCTGAAGGAAGAAACTTTTTCTCAGGCACAGGTCGAAGGGTCATGTTCATTCATGTTTGACACTGCTCATCTCTGTGGGACTCTGGTTCTCAGCATGAATCTATCTTGTGAGAAAGAAAAAAAAACCTTGAGCTTCAGTGCTCTTAGCTTGAAAGTGTTCCCTTGGACTAGAATTGAATTTTGAGGCAGTAACATTTTCTTTGAAGTGTTATATCACATTATGGTGGCTTCCTGTTGAGCGATGTGGAGGGGAAGGGATTGACTTCATGTGAGGCCTGATCCTCTCTAAGATTAATCATTCTTTTTCTTTCTTTCCCTCAATTTAACACATTGTCTACCAAAACACGTTATTAACAAGTTACACAGAAACGCCAGCATGCACACCTTTTAATTACTACTTGCGTGATATTATCATTCTTGTTTTCCTGATATTTCAATGTCATTAAAAGGTAGTTTCATAAAGAAAGCGTTGCTGTAGCAGCTGTTATCCAGTGCCACCAATACATTGGTGGTGAAGGACACAAAATTGGAAAGTTGCTTCAAACCTGATGTTTTATTGTATTCATATTTTAAATATACTGCTTTAGAGATATTTTTGTTCCTCTGACTGTACAGTCATTATAATTTAATGTATAGCTGAAAAGCACATTAAAAGTGACCCAAATGGCTCTAAGCCAGATGGTGGGCAAATAGTCTGTTGACATAATTATATGGGCTTCAGAAGGCTTTGAATATAGCACAAAAGAAGACTGCACCACATTTATGGTACTTTTTATGGTCTTTTGTAATTTTCCATCATTTTTAGAGCCTGCCATTAAAAATCAGTTTTTAATTTGAAAAAGAGCAGCTTTTGTCATTCTGTATAAAACTATTTGTTTTCCATGGCTTTTGGAAAATCATGTAGTTCAAAAACTGCGAAAATGATAATAGAATTATCATTTAACCCTAGAAGTTTAGCCTTGGGTAAACTGGCAGTGCTCTAAAACCAGTTGAAAATACCATCAAAAGTGTCTATTTGGGTGGTGCAGGATAAAAGTCACAAACAGTGATGTTTCCAAATGAGGGTGTTTTACTCATTTCAAAGCATGTTGAATTTAAAAGGCATCACAAAACGTTTGTGTCTGGCTGTGGAAATGCTATTTAGAACTCCTCAGTTCCTGTGATAATGAGGTGTATAAATGTATTGTCTGATGTCTGATTCCAAATTCCTAGGTTAATTCTTAGTACCTAATTAAACTAGAGCTCGAACTATTTTTATTGGATAATCTTGATTTTTTATTTTTTTTTTTTTGATTCATTGATTAACAGGATTTTTTAGTTTATGTAGACAAAAAAAACAACAACTTTAAAATATTTAATTTAAGAACATGGACCAACTGATCAGTGATTACATTTGTAATCAGCTGTTTTCACTGTGGATGACTCAACGCCCACAGTCCCATATGCCTACATCTATTTTCTTTTCTTTTATACACGACTTTTGTGCATTAGCTAATATTTTAGAATAAGGCATCTAATATGTAAATGATAGTGTAGAGCACTTGAACCTGACCTTTGGCTGTGTAGCATATTAGTTTTTATATCAAATTTTAGATGACGTCCATTGCCCTATGGGATCGGAAGCATCCAGCGTTATTTCTTTTAAAGCACATTAGCATCTAACATCACAAAAATCAATACAAGCCCTGGGCAAGTGAGTTTTGGTTAAGCAGGTGGTTAAATAAAAGATTTACTGATGAATTGTCATGGATAGGCCCATTCCATCTGCTCTCTTCTCCCTCGGTGAGCATGACAACATTGCATTGCATATGACCTCTTGAAAGTAATGGGAGAGATGTGCACTGATGTGTTTAATTTTTCTTTTGTTTTGTACCTTTTCATCCTTTTTTTTCCAGTTCCTGCTGAGGAAGAGAAAGAAGCTCAGGGCTTCATGGGATTTCTTTATATTTATTTCTCTCTCTCTCTCCTCATCTCTCTCGTCTCTATGCACATTCATTACACCAAATGTCCAAGAAATCTCTCTCTCAAATTTAGTGTCAATCTTCTCAAACAGTAATCTCTAAAGAATAGTCATGGAAGCAATGAAAAATTATCTTTCTTATTTGATGATAATACCCTGTAGCATTTTTGTAGTTGAACTGCACAAGGACATACAACGCAAAGGGATTTGCTTCTGTGTGCCATTTCTAAAATATCTTTTAGGGGTTAGATAGTTTTCATTCTGGTCAGTGCAGGCCAATTATGGTGTATACACACCACTGTTTCTCTTACATAAGTTTTTGGCCCTCCTGATAAAAGGCCTTCATTCATTTGTTTTTTTTTGCTTTTGTGGAAACTGTTTGGCTGTATGAAACTAATTAACTCAGCATGGTGTGTGTGTGTGTGTGTGGTGGGGTGTGTGTGGTCTGAGCAGATTTGCCTTAGTCACAGAAAGAAAAACAGAGCACAGATCTCGTGGTTTTATCCAACCATCGCAAAATGGCTCCTAATTAGTATGATATTACATGTAGGAGTAATGCAGGCCCGTTTGAGAGTTCATCAGGTGCAAGTTGATTTGTGTTGGCTGTGATTCTAGGGAGGGCTGAAGCAGAACATGATTGAAGCACCACTTACATTTATAAAGACATTAA